>NC_022013.1:84587464-84601953 GCF_000317375.1 Microtus ochrogaster
GACCAGGCTGGTCTCGAACTCACAGAGATCCGCCTGCCTCTGCCTCCCGAGTGCTGGGATTAAAGGCGTGCGCCACCACCGCCCGGCTACAATTCTTTTCTTAACAGCTCTTTTTGAACTTGCTTCATTTTCTGAGCAACTTTAAATTCTCCCCGAGGTGTTCAATATTTGAAGTCTACACTGTTCTATGCCTGGTGTCACTCAACCCAGCAGAGCGGACTGTCTTGAGAAGAGCAGGAGTTCTGGACTTCTGTCTCTTACAGCTTAGTTGGTCCCTGTGTCTCAGCCATGCCCACATCTCAACTTCCAGGACATTCTGAAGACATCAGCTTCTATAACTACTCAACTTCTACTAACTTCTGCCAATTGAGCAGGGCAGGTCCCCGGCTTCAATCACTGCTGACTTAGAACTCAATGTTCTTAGACCCCGAAGTTGGGGTCACTTGTATTCTGAGCATCACAGATGGAACTGCTTTGAGTCTCCTCCTTGCTCTTCTCCTTCTGGAACACTTTTGACTATTAAAAATCTTTATTATAGTTTTAGTAGGGCTGCAGAGAAAATTTTATTTATATATGTTTAATTCATCAATACTAGGCTCTGAAGTTTATTCTGGATACAGTGCAAATAAAGTTAAACACAGACTTAATGAAAGAAAACGCTGATTGACAAATTAGGCTATTTGCATTTACCCTAGCCCTTACTCATTCTCTCATTACCTCATTCTACTAAGTAATTATTTATATATTGTCAACAGCCATGAAGGAAATCATAAACCATCATTTAAGAACTCACTTTCGAATCTTTATTTGCCCATTAATATTGAGTTTTTTAAGGAAAAAATCACTTTTGAAATAAAACAGGGTAAATAAAAGAGGTAACATGTTCCTGACATGAGTTTCAAGCAGTTTCAAGATTAGATAGATGGCTTATAGCCTTGGGTATAACAAGTATGATGGCATTACAAAAATTTCAGATATGTGCTATGCATTTGCTATGATAGGCAAGGGGTAGAGGGGTTAAAAAATATTAAATACAATCTTTTCTCATTTTACATAGCTATCCTGTTCCCATTCTCTCCCCCCTCCTCCCACTTTCTCCACCTTCTTCCCACCTCCCCATCCACTTCTCAGAAAGGGTAAGGCTTCCCTTCACTCTGAGGCAAGACCAAGGCCCTCCCCCTATATCTAGGCTGAGCAAGGTATCCCTCCAAAAACAAGGTGCTCCTAGATGCCAGTTCAAGAACTAGGAATAAATCCTGATCCCATTGCCAGTGGCCCCACAGTCTGTCCAAGCCTCACCACTGTAAACATTAACCAACATGTAAAAACTCATACACTAGCCAGACGTTCCTTAATTACTAGCAGTTTTCCTTTCTAGCTAAATAAAAGCTGAATGTAGTCCAGAAGGGGAGAAACAAGAGGACTGTGGAACTGATACAAACTGCTCCATACTTTAGTCATATTAGCTGCCCCACGATTCTGCAGTTGTTGAAGCTCGGAGGAGCTACATCAAAAAGATTGCTATACTTTATAAATGTTTAAAGGATTTCTCTTAAATATTTTAAGTGGGGGAAGCAGGCATGGCAGCGCATGCCTGTAACTGACTGGGAAAGAGAATTTGAGCTCAAAACCAGCATAGGCTTTTTAGTAAGATTCTAGCTCTCAAAAAAAGGAAATAAATAAAATTACATACATATACATATATGTATATAACTGAGCAATGCTTGATGACAGTCGTCTACAATAGTAGCCCCACATGACTGTATCATCTGATGACATCTATGCGTCTTTAGTCTGTAAATGCACTCCATGAAGTTCGTGCCACAAAATCATTCAATTAAACCTTTCTCAGACCCTGTTCCTATTCTAAAGAGGCATGGATTAGGTAAATAGCTGTTCCATCTTCCTCACACCTAAGGCCAATAGGCATGGCAGATCAAAGCAGAGAAAAAGAAGTCACAGCAGATCACAGTGCTACTAGCTGAGCTCATGCCCAGAAAATCCACAAAGGGCTTCCTAGCACTGGGAATGTCACAAGAACACCTAAGGGTGAAGGAAAGTCTGGGATGAAAAGAGAAGCCTGGTGTGGTGGTCAGACGGAACACGGAGAGGAGCATGGCTTCTTTATAGACAAGAATAGCAGCAATCCAGCAGAGTGAATAAATTATCTGGATGAGGGAGGGAACGGAGTATTACTCACAGACAAGTAAGTGGGGCTGAAGACATGGCCCAACACTTAAAGCACCTACTGTTCTAGCAGAGGGCCTGAGGTCAATTTCCAGTACCTGCATCAAGCACCTCACAATTGCCTTTATCTCCAGCTCCTGGGGGATTTGATACCTCTAATCTCTAGAGAGTATCTTCCACCCATCCATATTCCCTCTCTCTCTCAAAAAAAAAAAAAATCTCACTGTCAGAAAAACAAGACAAAAGAAGCTAGAATGAACCCTGTAGTGTGTTAGATTGGAATTAGGGATATTGGTGCAAATTAGTGATCTTTCCCATATAATAAAGACAGAAAGTAGTATCTACCAAAGTAAATTCAGATCTGTAATACAGATAGAGATAGATACATAAAATTTGTAGACAACTAGGTAGTGCAACAGATCTAGATGGGCTAAAGAAAGATAGCACTGTTCACAAGAAGAGCAGCAATGACACAGGGAGACCTTCTTCTGTCGCCTACTGAGTAACTTCATCTTCTAAAAGGTGCCAGGAGTCCTTAAAAACTTGCTGACTCCAAGACGGGGTCAAGGACAGAACAGGACAAGCCTAAGGCATTTGTTTATACCAGAAAACAAAACAAAACAAAACTGCTCAAGGAGTCACGGGGACATGTCTGTCAAAGGGCACACAAGATTTGAAGGGGCTCCTATTGACTAAGTCTGGGTCAAGTCTCCATCGTGAAGCTGACAGCTTCCAGAATAACATTTAAACAGGCATATACAACTCATAAACTCATACATGGCCCTTGGCTACTTCACTTTAATTTTATTTGAAATATTCTCAGACATAGAAAAACTACAGGTACAGTATAATGTGTTCTTTCCTGAAGCACTTGAGGGTTATTCTTCTTGGAGGGAAGGGTTGCAATCTAATGATTAACATAGAAAACCATAAGCTACACTAGATATAAGCACAATTTAATGAGCCAAAGATAGATACACAATTTAATACCTCTCCAATATCTATAATAGGAAAAGTAACTTGTTTTGTCATGATTTAGTTTTTGCTTTGTGTTGCTTTAGTTAAGATGAGGTTTCACTATGTTGCCCTGGCCTTCCTCAAACTCACTTATATAGCCCAGCAGACCTTTCACTCATGATCCTCTCACCTCAGCCCCTTTAGTGCCAGAATTACAGGTATGTGCCACCACACCCACCCAAAGAATAACTACAGTGGAGAAACCCTGCCAGTGCCAGCATAACAAGTAATAAGGCAGCATGGAATCTGTGCCTCATTTGATGGGACTGCAACCAAAAGAACAAAGCATCATTTCCGTGATACTGCCAAAGCTTTGTCTAAATCTAACTATGAGGAAAATTCAAATAGAGAGTTACTGCAAATGACTTGCAATCATTAAAAAAGCCAAAGTTGAGAAAGTCAAGGAAAACCTAAAGACCTGGCTCAACCAACACTGCAAAATAAAATATTCACATCTGACACAGGATTTCAGACTGAATCCTTCTGCTGTAACAAAATGATTACAGCAACTGATAAAACTCAAATAAAGTTCTAAAAGTCAGATGACAGTATCTCATCAATGCTAATTTCTTGATTTTCACAGCTGCATTATAGTTATATAAAAGTGTGTAGATATATATACAAACACACTGGGAAGGAATGGACATGAGTAGACAAATTATTCTCAGGGTTCAGAATAAAAAAGTATACTATACTTGTATTTTTCTATACATTGTGGTTATTTCAATTTTTAAAAAATATTTTTAAAGTTAAATATATAAGGTTGTAGAGAAGAAGTATATAAAAGTTGTAACTGGGTATATATACCTGTAATTTTAGCACTCAGGAGACAGAAGGAGCACAAGTCAAGGCCAATCTGAACTATAGAGGAAGACCATATCTCAAAAATACAAGAAAGAAAAAGTATGTACTATGGTAATAAGTTTAAATAAAGATATCCTGAGAAGCTTTCCATAGTCACTGAAGGATATTAAGCATGTTAACATAATTTTAAAAATCATGTATAAATTTGCATGTGTTTTATTAAATTCTGGGATGTATAAGAACCCCATATTTTCAAAGTAAAGACACATATGTGTTAAAGGCTACTTGGCATTTGAAAGAAAAACTAAGTGCAAACAGTAAGACCCTGGAATATACAAATCCATATTTACAAGTTTAATACAAATAAATCAAGCCAGGTGCACAGAAACAGAATAAACCTGGGATTAACTCATCCAACACTTAACCGGTGCAACCTCACAGTAACCAAGGCAAAAGAAACCATATAATGATCGCATCAGTCACAATTTCAAGCAACTACCACAACACAATTCTGGAAGAAGCTGTTAGCTTAGCATCTGTCAGAAATGGTGACACATTACAAAGGCATGCAGGTTTTTTTTTTTTAAGTCAGTAAAAGAAATTATGCTAATCTTCCAAATACTGTAGTTCTAACCATAAACGCTAAGAAGATGTAAACATGCCGTATAGAACGCTTTCCGGTGCCACATTAATACGCCAGGTTCGCCATATACCTGAGCTCTTAGTCTGCTTTTAAATGTCTCTCTCTTTATGGTACTTTTTGGTCAGGACAAAACCACAGGGAGTTCACGATGCAATTTCAAAATGAGGATTTAGTCACACCAAGCAAGAATTTTTTTCTAAGTAGGGCTTACTGCTTTTCACCATATATGGGTTAACTTGGGTATTAGCCACCCCTAGTAAGTGCTGACACTTAAGGACAAGATTCTTGCTATCACTGGACAATTATACCACTTTTACAAACTTCTCATAAAATCCAATTTTGTTCTACTTTACAGTTTCTCAGTACCAGTGAATAGAACATGACCATGCTTTACTGAAGAAAAAAAGAAAGAAAAAACAAAAACAAAAAGTTCACTATGTTAGAAGAAACAACTCTGCAAACCAGAAGCTGCATGTACGAATTTCCCAACACAGAGCCTCCTGTCCAGGGCTGAATCCCACCCCAACTTAAATCTGGCTGCACTGGTTTCCAGATGACATAAATGAGCCAAACTCTCACCTGTGCTTGTGCTCTGAGTACACTGTGACAATATTTTTTAATATGCTTTTACATAACCTGCTTAAAGACTCTGGACATTGCCTGTATTTTCCTAATGTGGCCACAATGTCCCAAATTCAGTCAGTGTCCCTCTCATAGTTCCACAGTTAAAATTATGTGGGCCAACTGTACAGAACAAAGTTAAGGTTTCTGTCCAGAACGTTTAGAAACGTTTTCTATGATAACGTGCTTTGTAAAAGGCATGTATCAAAGCACTATTCCCCAAGCCTTACACGTCCAATTAACCCAGAATCTGTGGAATATTCAGTATGTCTCTTGAAATACACTTTAGGAAATACTTGTGGAAAGTGTTCATTTTCTTCATACTTACTGAAAGACCACATGAATCTGTGGGTGCTGCATAATTTTAGTCCATAAAAGGTACTATGTGAACAACACATCAATAAAAATTTTTAAGCTTCTGAGTTGAGGTTTAGAACTCTACCACTAATTTGCAGACTGAAGCCACAAAAATACAAAAATAAAATGTAACTAGTTACTACATAATAGCTGTTACTGGTGGTTGAAAGACTGTGTATTAGTTTAATATTTACCCCCCCCAAATTTCTTAGCTAAAAAGAACAAAACATCTAATGCAAAGTATCCTAAAATAATGCCTAAGACTGTTTGCATAGTCATGCAAAGAAAGACACCATCAATAAATATAATTTTAGAGGGTCTGAAGCCTTCCTCTGAACTCTGTGGGCACCAGACATATACACAGTGCACAGAAATGCATACAAGCAAAGCATGCATGCACGTACAATAAAATTTAAAAGTAACAACAATAACTTAATAAGATATTTTCAAGAAGACGCAAATGATTGACAATAAAGTGAATTTATTTATATACTTTCATTAGTATCACTATACACTTAACTTGAACTTAATCCCCAAAGTGGCATTTTAGTTGTTCCTTCGTTTTATGGCTAAATAGAATGGAAATTTAAAAATCAGAATGGAAGCAAGGGATGTAACTCAGTGGGTAAATTGCTTGCCTAGCATACACAAGGCCCTGGGTTCAATTCCCAGCACCACAGAAATCAGACATGATAATGTACAGCTCTAGTCCTAGCACTTAGGAAGTAGAAACAAGAGAATCAGAAGCACAAGGTCATATTAAGCTCAAGGACTCCATGAGACCCTTTATCAAAAATGAAAAAAAATCAAAGTGGAACTGAAATCAACAAAATAAACTCTAAATCATGAGAAAAACTTCCAAACTGGCTTTTGTCTTTTGGTAAATATTGTGATAATGTCCATTTCTTTAGAGGTGATATATAGATTCAAGAGGTTAAGCAACTTGCCTACATAACCTAACCAATAATTAAAGGATTCAGTTTAAATCCAAAGCTCTTCACTTGTTTTTAAACTATCAAGTTGAACTGTCCTCCAGTATTATTATCTGCCATGGTATATAACTCAGAATAAAACTTTACAGCAATCACAATGTTCTAACTGTTCACATGCTGCCAAAATAACACCAGTTATTCATGGTTTCTCCTTTATTAAAAGGAGAGATTGTCTGCTTTCGTTATAATACATATAAACAAAGAAATGCTGACACATAAAACGTATACACCAGTATCCATAATAATAGAAGTTCCCACACAATTGAGATGACAGAAACCAACCACTTAGCTAAAACACTGTTACCCTAGGGAAAAAATAAAACACAATGGATTATGAAATTGCATGAGTTCAAGGCATTTTCTTCCTAAACGTTGTAATGAACAAAATCTTTTCAGACACAAAACAGTTTGTAACAGGTTCAAATGAAAGGAACTGAAGCTATAAAATTAAAGTGAGAATTTCTGTATTTAAAGTAGTAAAAATGCCACTACAGGGGGAGGAAGCTCAAATTAGAACAAGGGTGGCGTAGAAACATCACAGGTTCATCACGATACTGCCCACAGATGTAACTCAACAGCATCACTACTCCACCACGATTAATTTTATCTCTCAGGTCATATGGCTTTCACACACAAACATTTAAGACTACAGGCACTAAGTAACATATAACTTCCTCAAAGTTAGATTCTCCTTCTAAACCACAAGTTTCTCAAAATTTCTCTCTAACTCCAATAAGGAGTTTACAAAGGAAACAACACTTCCCTAAGAATATGCATTAGAATACTGATTGCCATTTACCCCACAGATACTCTTCAAAATGACGATTCTATAATCTGAAAAACCTTGTAAATTCAAGGATAACCTGCAATATTTTACTTAAGTTGTGTCTGCAATAATTTTCCAAACTTATAAGCCTCTGTGCACATTCATACACACACACACACACACACACAGAGAGAGAGAGAGAGAGAGAGAGAGAGAGAGAGAGAGAGAGAGAGAGAGAGAGAGAAAGTACTTAGTAACAGCCCATTTATAAGACACACTTTGAAACTAGAGAAGAAAACCAGATGAAAAAGTCCTGATTCCAAAACAGAAGCAAATAGTTCACAAGGAAGATTTCAACAGAATATTGAGAATGAGGAGCCAGGTCCATGTGCTTCCTGTTCTGATGAAAACAAATGCAGCTCTATCCCAGTGGCAGATCCAAGACCAGCAGATGAGAGGCTGATCAACTGGAGGCTAGCCATTCTCACCTACTGCCCCATAAAAGGAATGAAAATTGCCCAGCAAAGTGTGAGGAGCTTGAGAGAAGAGTAGCCCTGGAACTCTGAGCAGCATCAATGGGGAAGAAACAAAGATCCCTGCATCTGGGCGTTTTCTATGCAATGACAGCAAAGGACACTCATTCTTGACTCTAGAATAGCTTATACTTAAGAGTACAGGCCATTCATAACAAATCATTTTAGAAAGAATTTAACTTAGGCAGACTCCGCAAAAACAGCTCAGCAATTCACAGTCTTCAATACTTAAAACACGAAATCATTTTCACTGATAGTCTGCAAGGGATAAAAATGAGAAAGCTGGCAAATCCTCACGCATTCACCTGGAATAGGAAAAACTAGCCAAGACACTACTATCATTATCCCTCAAGTTCAAAAAGCTAATATACTTCTGACAATCAAAGGCAATTAATCACTGCAGAAAAAGAAAAATAAAAGAGGCAATAATCATTTTAAAAAATACAAAAGATTGAGGTTAATTCTTATATCCAGTATATTCCTCTAAATTAAAAATACCCAGTCATTCAGTCAGACTGAAGTAGCAATGCTGGAACACAATGTCGTCGCTCTCCCTCCTTCTCACTCATTCATTCCTCTCCCCGCAGGCTCCCCTTTGCCTCTCCCATCTCCCTTTCCCACATCTTGTCCCTATGCACATTCCCCTTCGTTAAATTATCTTTGTTGTTCTGAATCTACTACACGTACTTTCTGAAAAAGGAAACATGCCTCTGATATTTTCATTATTAGCTAACATACATATCTTCATCACACACCATTCCAGACTCCTTTGGTCTCACTCTATAAGATGTAAGAGTAAGAAATACAAAACAGCATACATGATTCACATAACATTATTTCCTCTTTCTGCGTATAATGAACTTGAGTGTTTTCTATTTTAGTCTAACTTTTAAATGTTGGTTTGATTTTTGAAACTATCACAACCAACAGGATAAAAAAGAACAAGCTTTACATACAATTTCCTGGCCCTAAGTCTACTAGACAAGAAACCCTTTGAGTAGCACACTAAAACTGCACCAAGTTCAGTTCTTTACCATGGGATAGACTGGGCTTACTGGGGAAGAGCAACCACATCCTAAGATTTATGGGATAGTTCATAAAATTTCCAACATATTACATATTTATTTTCACAATTCTACAATAAGATATGCCTTACGTTTCCATATGAAGTACTTCTAAAATTCTTAAAATATTAATCTTGATATACTGTTTTCACTCACAAAGCAATATTGCTTTAAATCACTTATTAACCAAGTAATCCATACTTCAAGATGGCGCAGTAACCAATATTATTGGTAACTACCTCAGGGAGAAGGGAAGGAAAGAAAGGAGGAAGGGGGAAAGGGTACAGCAACTCCTACCACTTACTATGTTCCCAGTGTGTTCCTCAGGTGTCAGCACTGCCTCAGCTAAACCACATGCATTCTTAAAACAGATTAGGACATGTCTAGTGTAAAGGAAGCAAGTGTTTCGTACCTCCATGTTCAATGCATTTACAATGATCCCAAATGAAGACATTTTAAAATAAACTTAATCATCTGTATTCAATGATTATCTTAATTCTGTGTGATAAACAATTCTACACAGAATAACTTAACAGTGAGGAAAAGCAGACACAAAGAATAAATAAAGTATTCTAGAAACAATTCAATTCCTTCCAATCAAGCCATCACTATTCCAATTCACATAAGAAAAAAATGATACTAAACTTTAAAACAACTCTAACAAAAGGAAATGTTTATACAATACCTGTTGACCTGTCCTAGGAATAAGTTTAATAATCAGATTATTCTCTGGGTTTAGCATAAAATGTGAATTAAGCTATAAAACAGTTATATAATGAAAACTTACATGGAATGTTATAAAATCAGGATCAGAAAGTATAGAAAAGTAATCCACATACAGAGAAAGCTGCCAGTTCCTTCTGTACTGAGTAATACTATCCTACATCCTTTTAAATAAATTTATTAATATTCAAATTTCCCATTTCAAAGCAGAGGGAAACCAATTTAATGAGCAGTAAATGTACTAGTCATCACTAACAGGCTAGTTTATAATGTCACGACTACTTTACTTCTATAGCTCCGCTATAACTTAAGAGTCCTACTACTGACACCAAAACTATTACATAAACAAACATAGAAACCATAATCTTTCCAACAACTTAAAAAAATCAAAGAAGGCTTTCAAATATTACTGACTATAATAGATATCTTTTTAACAACATAAAAATCAAAGGAAAGAAAGCTTTTCAAATATTGCTGGCTGTAACTAGAAAATAATATACACTATTAAACTCGAAAGTGACCTATGGTCTTAGGATGCTGTTATCCTCTTGGGCTAGCATTCGCCAACTTAATCCTTCTTCCTCTCTGCTGCTCCTACTTTTCTCCTTCAAGTCATCAGCACCAAAACCAAGAAATGTTATAAAAGAAAAACAGCATACCTGACTCGGAATAGTCAGTTTTCTTACTGAGAACTGTTAATAACAAAATATTAACTGTACCACTACAGAGATGAAATGAACCATTACAAGGAATCAATGAAACTGATGGAAGCGAAATACACACAAGCTCTTGACTACATATTTAAAAGTAACCAATCATCCCCTTATAAAAATATGGAGTGCCCAGGTAGTATTTCCATTAATGCAAATACCAAACACAAATATTTAGCAAGTAATAGGGAATATTCAACTATATTATGCTATTTCAATTACTGTGTCTTTTAAAGAGTTAAAGACGATACTTTGAATTATTAAAATCAAACCAAAGATGACATCTTGAAATAAATTTAAATTGTCAAATTTAACCTCAATGATATTCCTGTAAATTTTCATCCCCAAAAATTAATGATTCATTAAGAAATTAAATTAAAGTCACTTCACAATCTTAAAACCTAACCTATATAATCTAGATATTCTTACACATTTTTTGCAACAGGAATGAAATAGAACATTTCCCAAAATGTAGTGACAGACTAATAAGTGAAGAAGGAATGATTCATTGCAATACTTTAGTGAAAAGATACTATATCCTTCATCTAAAATCCCCAAGAGCTTGAAGACAGTAAATGAAACCACACATGACGCGTCTTTTGAAACACCTCCACTCTTTAATTCTTATGGAGGGAAGAACATGTCAGAGGTTTACGAGTCTAAACTATACAAAACAATTCCTTAAAAATTCCATCATCTCTTCCCCAGGAAAGAGCACACCAATTGGTCATCCAAAGCCAAAGGTTCAGCCCTGAAAGCATACATAGAAGTAACATAATGCAGACTAAGCATGCTGTAATTATGAATTTAGAAATACATGAATTTGAAAGAGAATAAGAAGTATAAAGGAATGGGTTGGAGGGAGGAAAAGAAAGGAGGAAATGATGTAATTATAATCTAAAAACATCAAATAATTAAAAAAAATTTTTTTTTTAAACTACTTTCTTGAAGAGATGGTTCATAGCTTAGAGGGCTTAGAGGACCTGAGTTTGATTCCCAGCACCCATGTCAGGAAGCTCCCAACCACCAACATCCGGCTCCAAGAGGATGATCAGATGTCTGGGGCTTTCTCTAGAGTTCACACTTACAGCACATACCTACACACAGACCCACACATACATAATTTAAAATAATAAAAGTAACCATTTCTTAAAACTCCAGTGATGGTTTATGAGACTGATTCATGACACTATATATCAAACAACTAAAAAGGTAAGACATGAAATTATTACTAAGAAGACAGGGAATGTGGACTGGGGCTAGAACTCAGTGCTTGCCTAGCGTGAATAAAGCCTTTGGTTCAGTCCCCAGCACTGCATTACCCGCACATGGCGGTGCATACCAGTAATGTTACATAGCATCTCAAGACCACCCTGAGCTACATATTATGATCATCTCTCAAAAAAAAAATATACTATAGTGAATGCAGCAAACACTTGGTTTTTGTTTAACTTTCTGGTGTAAATAAATATGTATGTGTTTACAAAGTGTTCATAAACATAAGAAAACAACATCCAAGAAAAGATACTTAATGGAAGATACACAGGTTATTTTAATAACATGACAAAATATTCCATGGCATAAAACCACTATATAACAGGAAATCAGCACATACAGCTTTCTCTGTACACTATTTAACTTATACTTGCCACTGCGACATACAAAGAGTTCTCCTACTGTTTTGCAAATGAAAAGGATATTAAACGACAATCATAATCACAGACTAGAGTATCACTAAGGGGCCATAATTCAAGGACTCAAATTCCAACCTTTTAAGTCTTCAAAAAAGAAACAGTACAGAATTCCTAAGTTTATGAAACACTGGGTGTAAAATTCCATCTGCTTCCTCAAGTACTGATCCTACACATCAAAAGGCAGGTAGCCGCAGACAAAGCCACACCAACAGCAAAGTCCCTACTCTCAAGAGAGAAGCTGCCTGAAAAAACGGTTAAGATTTCTTACATTAGCAGCACGATGCAGGCCAGCTGTTTTGTAAAATCATTCCATGCACATTTACACATCTTTTTAACCTTGCAACATCAAGCTGCGAGCAATCAATCTTCAAACACTGGCAAACTGAGAATTAAAATTGCTTTGTGTGGTCATTCTTAAATTGGGGGTTGACCTAAGAGACAAATTTTGAATTAATTTGAAAATCAAAACAACAATGGGCACTTAATTTTTACTTCAGAAAATAAAGCTTTACTTGGGAACAAAGATCTTCAATATAAAAATGATTTAGCTAACTAAAAGTATTTCAACAGCACACAATTCTAGATGGCCAAAATCCTTCCAGGGCTGCCGTACCACTCACTACCAGGCTGGGCAATGACGGACTGCTAGATGTCCGACTCCTTCATCCAAGTGAGTGACATCAGAGGCACAGCACTTCAGCCAAGCCTTCTGGCTTGAAGGTCACATGCAGCACTTGCTGGCATCACTGATCCAGTCCTACTACGGGTCATCCGGGTCACATCTACACTTAGAAGACTAGGAGCCCAAACTCTCAGTAAATGCAAGTTCAGTTTAGAGTAAAATCTAACGCAGGTGGAGCTGCCTCCAAAAATTCTCCAACTACTGTCTGTACATACGCACACACACGAAACACTTTTTATTTCATCTCAGGAACCTAGTAATTTTTGGAAAGTCCATGTTTAGTAGTTGCCCTTGCTTGTGCTATATAGAGATGAAATTAAACCCAAGATCACCACCTCCACAGTCCTGCTGTCCTAAAATAAGCAGACTTCAACATCTCCTCCCATCTCCAGCGATTTCCAAAGCCTAGGAAGGAATGTTTCAATCAACAAATACCTTCCCAGTGAGGCTGCTGCACTGCCATGCACGAGACAACTGCGCTCAGTAATCCACCTCTGCATTTGTTTTAAAGCTCTTACCGCTGCCTGAAAACGCAGGGAGTCCACAAACAGCAAGGCCACACACCAAGGCAACAAAGACACACAGCATTACTCCTGGCAAAAAGTCACCAAAACTAGGGGAGAAAAGTCTTAACTAACTGGCGTTTGTTCTTTTGTTATGTATATATGCATATTTCTTCATCAATTAATAGTGCTCATGCCAGCTACACATTAAGAGTTAAAAAAAAAAACTTACCCCATTCTAGATATTCAAGAATGTTCTTCTCTCTTCTCAACGGAGAATTATTGCATTCATCATAGAGACAGATGAGTATGTCCAGTAGAGTCTCCACACTGAAGCACTGCCCATTGGTCTGCGCTGGCCCATCCAAAATAAACTGCTCCAACTGCCTCAAACGCACTTCTCCGGACATGGCTGCTTCGATTGCTGCTGCTGGCTTTCTCTTAATTGCCCTTACGATGTCTACTGTCACTATCTGAGCCTAAAAATTTTAAAGGTGTGGTTTTAAAAAATAAACCACTTGTTATTTCAACAACTGTCATGCAATGCCGGTGCTGAATTAAACATCCAACACGCCAGTCACCTCACTTAACGGAAGCGTCTTCGATTTCACCCATAAACATATATATCTTGAGGGTAAGTTTCCATAAAATATAGATTTAATATTTGTAAGAGAATAATACAATTAAATTGTATGCTTAAATAAAATAATAAGTAAAAGTACAACGAACTAAAGAGTCAACACTTCTTTCAAAAAAAAAAAACTCCTTCATTCAAAATTCAATTCGTGCAACATAATCCTGAAACGAATCCGGTTGCATCATTAATGAATAAAGTCCTCTCGATATAGGCAATCCACTTCCCGGGAAGAAGAAAAATTGGAAAAGGGGGAGGAGGAGGGAGAGAATGTATGCAGGGGGGAGGGAAAGCCCAAATTTCTGCTGCAAATGCTCCCAACCTCCACTCGGAGAGCGCCTGGGCGAGTCCTCCGCGGGCAGGGAGGGCAGCTCCCGGAGCGCTGTCTCCGCTCCCGAGCCCTTTCTCTCCTAGGGCTCTGCGGCCAGCCCTGCTTGCAGGCGACTGCAGCGAGGACGCGTCATCTTCCTCCCGGCTTCTCCCGGGGCCTTGCCGGCGGCGCGGCCGGGATGTGGCGGGCGGACTGCGGGCGGCTCTCGCGCCGGGCTCCGGGGGCGGC
>NC_022013.1:84602439-84604133 GCF_000317375.1 Microtus ochrogaster
GGCGGAGGCTCGCGGACCGTCCGGATCCAAAATGGCGGCGCGCCCCGCCCCCCCGAGCCCGCGCGGAGCCGAGCTGCGCGCTACGGCCCAGCCGAACCGGGGACCCGCGGGAGGAGGACGGCCTCTCTCGTGGAGCTGCGGCTGCAGCAGCGAGGGAAACCGGGAGCCCCGAGGACTCCGGTGTGAGACGGGATGTCCCGGCGAGGCTCGGGCTGGGAACTGCGCCACGCTGCCTCGCCGCCGTCCCGGGTCCTCGAGGTGTCTACGGACCAATCCCCAACCGGGCTCCTTCCACGTCTGCGGAGATGCTGCCCGTCCTTCCCCGGTACCCTCGGCTTCCAACCTCTCCAAGAAAACTGTTTACCTGCCCACCCTGCCCCCATTCGGCTTTCCCACGCCCCGGAGTCCTATTTCTTGGGTTCCTAATTGACATCACTTGTGTCATTTCCCAGGCTTTAAAAGATAATAATAAGAGCCCGCTCTGCTCCACATCCGGGTCGTGCATACGTGATCTCAAAGGAGAGAGATTCCCATTTCTGATTCCCCAAAGTTTCCCAATGTGAAGCCTGGCGTTTTCTCCTGCGGAAATATACTAGATCACGCCTATAATTCTTCAGGCAAGGTTACAGCCTACCGGGGACTGTTCACCACTGTCATCAAACCAACAGCCCCCTCCGGCAGCACACTTTCAGGTATGCGCACAGCCACTCTGCAACCCAGAAGCACAATGCAGCAAAAGCACCTGCTGCCTGTGGAGCTCTTTCAGGGTTTCTTGGTTTTTGAGAGAGACTTCCCTCCAAAATGCTCATGGAAGATGCTACTTTTGATCCAGCTAAACTAGGTCATAGCATTTCTGTTTACCCCCCTCCCGCCACACTGCCATCTGTGATCGTCTTCCAAAACGTGATTATTTTATATTCCTTCCCCACACCCGTTTTTCATGGCAATGCTTGTAATGATTCATTGTACATCTCAGTAATACAAACACGGAGGAAGAATTAGAAATGAAGGCCTAGACATGATGGCTGAGGTAAAGTTGCCGTGATTCACAGAATAGTGAGATTCTTTCCTGAAATTTCTGCTTTCCAAATCTATTCTTGCCTAGCATGAATAAGGACAGCATAATTTGCAATGTGTTCTTGACATGAGTGATATTTAAATAGGTTCAGACAAAAGGCTAATCGTCCCCAGCCATGACATCTTTAGATGTGTCTGTTCTGTAATTGTACAAGTAACGAAACTGTAAACGTGAAATGCAATTCTAAGCTAGATAATCTTATTTGATATCAGTCATTAGTGTTATGTCATTGTCATTGGTGTGTACACTTTTTTTACATGTTTTAAGGAAAGTGTTTCATAGTGAAGGACAGTTTTATACTCTCTGTAATTATTTAGGTCCAGACATGTTCTTCAGCCACCAAGTTTTTAGAATGAAGTCACCACATTTTTAACAATTTGCCCACAAAGAGTAAGTAATAAAGAAGAGCACACACAGACCAGAGGGTTCAGCAAGAAAAGCACCTGCTGCCAAGCCTGACAACCTGGGTTCCACCTCCGGACCAACAAGATAGAAGTAGAGAATCCACCCGGCAATGGTGACACACATCTTTAATCCCAGCACTTGGGAGGCAGAGGCAGGCGGATCTCTGTGAGTTCAAAGCCAGCCTGGTCTACAGCGCAAATTCCAGGACAGA
>NC_022013.1:84604625-84620146 GCF_000317375.1 Microtus ochrogaster
TGGCATGCACATGCACATATAAAATGAAGTGCAATTTTTGTTTTTGCTTTTGCTTTTTCAAAGCAGGGTTTTTCTTTAACTTTGGAGCCTGTCTTGTAGACCAGACTGGCTTTGAACTCACAGAGAGCCGCCTGTTCTGTCTCCCAAATGCTGGGACTAAAGGTGTGCACCACCAATGTCTAGCTTAAAGTATAATTTTTTAAAGTCTAAAAATAATTAAGAGAGGAAGGTAAAACCTGCCAGCTCTCTTTAAATGTTTAACTGATAATAGGAATGTATGAATTGCAGATGCTGTTTTTTATAGGACTTGGAATGGAACACAGGGTGGTAACGACACTCTGCCCACTGAGCCACCCGCCAGCCCTAAACACAGTTTTTAACAAAAGATTCAAGCTGTCTGTCCTCTCTACCTATTCTATTAGCACATGGGTACCACCCACAGACCAGGGTATTGAAACTTATTAAAACCTTTCCAAATTATTTAGAGAGTAGAGGAGAGATTTTTTTAAGCACAAAGAGAAGGAAGAAGGTTGAACCCAATCAATTTTGCTTGAATAATTCAAGCTTGGAGACTTAATAATTAACCAAACACTAAACACATTGTGCGGGTGTTATTTTAAATGTTCCAGTTGAAGTGTGAACGTGCTTGTTAATGAAACTGAGCTCAAGCCAAAGAAAGGGGCAGCCCCAGTGGTGCTAGCAGCCCTTGAAGTGCCACAGCAAGACTCGGGCTGTCTGGCAGGGCGCTCTTTGGGAAAAGAGCCTGGGGGAAGGTCTTTGTGAAATTCAGCTTAAGAATCCAGAGTTAAACATGTACCACAACACACACCCAGGACTGTTGAAGTAACCAGAGAGTTTTATGAAGATGTTGAGAATTAACCCTACCATTCAGAAAAGAAAAGACAGAAGACAGACTATAGAGTGGTTAAAAAAGGGCAGAAGTGATTAAATGGTCCCCAATGTAAGCTTTCCAATTAATTCTCCAATTCAGGGCTTAGAATAAAAAAAAAAAGTCATGTACCAGTTAATATTTATAACAACCAGTCGTATGCTTGGTACATCTTACTCAGGAACAAATACAGTTTCAATAATGGAGAACGCGGCCTGGGGAGCTATCTCTGTAGACAGAGTAGTGCCATGCAAACGTGAGGGCTTGTGTTCATTTCCCCAGAATGCGTATAAAAAGCTAGCACACCCATAGACACTTGGAATCTCTGCAGAAGGGAGGCAAAGTCAGAGAGCTCCCTGAAGCTCGCTGGTTTGCCAGACTAGCCTACTTGGCAAGTTCCATGCCAGTGAGCCTTTACAGTCTTCACACAAATGTGCACCTGCATACATGGAGCACATACGTTAATAATAAGCGGGTCAAAAGTGAGGTTCACGCATAGTAGGACTTAATGTAAAGTCAGGCTTCCATATTTGAAGGTTTATGTCTGCAGTGTCAACCAACCACAAAAAATATACTAACAACATAAGCACTTTGATGTTTGTCTGTATTCTGTAAACAACTCAGTATAATAACTGATTGCACAGCATTTATATTCTATTAGCTATTTAAAATAATCTAGAGATGTTGGAAAGTACATACGAGGACATGTGTAATATATACAAGTGCTATATAAGGAACTTGAACAATCTTGAATTGTGATGAGATGAGGGCTGGATTGAGGAGAGAACCCTAGAACAAATCTCCAGCAAATACCAGGAAGTAACTTGATGTGGGATTCCCCTCTGTATGCTGTGAATATGTTTTATTACCATTGGTTAATAAAGAAGCTGTTTCAGCCAGTGGCTTAGCAGAGCAAAGTCAGGAGGGAAATCTGAACAAAGATATAGAGAGAGAGTAGGCAGAGTCAAGGAGACGCCATGTAGTTGCTGAATGAGACAGACGCCTGAACTGATAGGCCACAGCCTCATGGTGATACACAGATTGATAGAAATAGGTTAATTTAAGATGTAAGAGGTAGCTAGGAATACACCTAAGCTATCGATCAAGCAGTTTTATAATTAATATAGTTTCTGTGTGATTATTCAGGTCTGGGCAGGCAGACACGAAAGGGCAGTCTCTGCCAACAATAACAATAGTTCCCCAAACCCCTGCCAACTGCAAACCCACAAACCTAGTTGTAGACCTGTGCCCTTGAACCCTCTTTGGACATTAGCAGCCTTTCCTGGATAAGTGTGGCCAGCACCCCTCCCAAAAGAAACTCTCTTTATAGTGAATGGAGACTCTCACAGGAAACCACAACCGGACACAATGCAGAGACCAATGCATTGTGGAGATCCCAGAACCCATAGGTACATCTACGTCATAGCTCCTGCATCTATGGCTCAGGAAACACCTAGGAAGAGGGGGACAGAAAGATTGTAAGAGCCAAAATATCAAGACATTTCTCCTTTTGAGAAACATTTCTCCCCTAGAAATGGCTACATAAACAAGCCTGGAACAAAGGCAATATTATTGAACATGTTAACATTGAAGGGAGAAATTTTTGTGGAGTCCCACCCCTAGGCAGAGAACTACAGGCAACTAATGACTGCAGGGAGAATTAGCCTCTCCTGGGGACAAGCATCTGATAGTGGTTGTCCACTGCAGAGTTATCAGTCCCCAAATATACACACAAACAGCATAAAGGGACTCAGCAATGTGGTGTGTGTGTGTGTGTGTGCGCGTGTGTGTACAAAGAAAAGAAGTTATCAACTAGAGAACATGGGAAGAGGACATGGAAGGGGCTGGAGGGAAACAAGGGAGGAGGGAAAGTAGTGTAATTTTATTTAAAACATTGTTTTTAATATTAAAAAACAACTGTATAGAAGCATTAAAGTTAATTTACTATTTCCCCTTCAGGTCCTTCTGTCCTCTGAAGACAAAAAGCAGTAGCAAATGCTAGTCCTTACAGGCTCAGTACATCAGTAACATCAATGGCAAAGTTCCACCATTTGAAGGAGAAGAAAAGAGAGAGCCTCATCTAATTAATGCTTGCTTGCTTTTAAAACTATTTTTTTTTTTACTTTTTACCATTAGTGGAATGGGTGGGTGAGTGCAAAGGCACACGTGTGGAAGTCAGAGCACAGCTTTGTCTCAGGGTTTGAGCGTTAATGTTGATCCTCGAAAGCCATGTATAAAGCCCAGTGAGGCTACTCTTGGGAGGTGGAGACAGGAGGATTCCTGGGGCTCGCTGGCCAGCTAGTCTAGGTAAACTGATCACCTCCAGATTCAATGAGACCCTATCTCAAAAACTAAAGTGAAGAATGAAGGAAGACACAGATATCAACCTGAGGCGAGCGTGCATGCACACACCCACACCCACACGCACACACGCACATACCCCTACAAGAATGCACACTGTATAAGGGAAAAAATTTAAGGGACTAGGGTGTTACTCTAGAATATGCTTGACAGAATTCAGTTCCCAGCAACAATAATGAAAAATCAAAATTAAAAAATGATTTTAAAAATGGCTCTATTTCTAACCAGCTACTGTGTGGACTTTTTTTTTTATCATGGTTTTAATGGGAGCAGTTCTTCTATTTAACATTTATTTTGTTTTTGTCTGTCTGTCTGTCTGCCTCTCTGCTTTGTCTCTGTCTCTGTCTTTCTCTCTTGTGCACACACATGTGTGTGTGTGTGCATGTGTGTGTGTGTGTATTTGGTTAACTTGGGTTCACAAACTAATATTTCCCACGGCTTGTCAGCAGATCTTGCCTGGTTTGCACTATCTTTTCATCTCTCATTAAAACCTCTACATAAACAAGCTCTCCTACAAACAGAATTTTTAGAACTATTTATGGTCAAACATAATACAGATAGTGTCCTCTGTCAGAGCTACTTAGCAAGTTTGAATGCTGAAAAGATAACGGGAAGCAGGGAACATTGGGAACACAGGCTCCTGTGTGGTGAGAGAATCAAGGCAATGCCTTTCCTCTTGGTACTGAGGTGGGGTGGAAGAGGTACAGCCAGAACCTAGGTGCTGACATCCAGCGAAGTGAGAGTTGAAGGATCTGGTTACTACACTGTGGAAACTCTGGGCATAGTAACCAGTGACTTCCACAGCACTGAGCAACGGTCCATCCTCATTCCCCTCCCAGCTGACCTCTGAACAGTATTCGATGGCACCGATACTGCTTCTCAATTGGAGCACTTTTCTTCACACGGCTTCTGCACTCAGATTTCCCATCTCAGTCTTTCTTGGTCTCTTTCCTGGGTCCTCCTCACCTTCCTGATCACCAAACACTGGACTAGCCCAGGTAGTCCAAGTCCTCCCTCCTCGTTATGCCCACTCACTGGCTGAGCTCCATTAACTTGGTAAAATTCTGGATACAGCGTCTGTCAAAGACTCATCTGTTGAAGGTCTGGCTCCCAGCAGTGTTCAGAAGTCATCGTGTGATAAGGGATCCGACCTCACCAATGGGTACGTTTACTCACTGATGGCTTCATAGCTAATGGACTTTTGGAAAGTGATAGAAATTCTAGGAGGTGGAGTCCAGTTGGCAGAATCAGGCTGCTTGGAGTATGCCTTTGAGGATTGTATTTTATGGCCAGCATATTTCCTCCCCCCCTTTCCCTCCTTCCTTTGTTCCTGGCTACCATGAAGTAAAATCCCTCTTCCACTCTGCCCTCTGGGCCATGAAAGTCAAGTGACTATGGGCAGAAACCTCTGAAACTATGATCCAAAATAAGTC
This sequence comes from Microtus ochrogaster, assembly GCF_000317375.1. NCBI lineage: Eukaryota > Metazoa > Chordata > Mammalia > Rodentia > Cricetidae > Microtus > Microtus ochrogaster. The sequence goes on from NC_022013.1 coordinate 84,609,309, forward strand.
ATTAATCTTTTAAAGACAAAAGAATTAAAGCTTTAAATATTTATTTTATGTGATAGTTTGAAAACATGACAGATTGTCCAATATTCCTACTGAAAGTTTGGGTCTACATCACCTCAAGTGACCCACTTGCAGCAAGTAGAATACAACAGAAGTGACTACCCAACAGCACAGGCTGGACCATATAGGTCATGTAGCCTCAGGCTGACCATTGGAAGCTTGCAGTTGACATGTGGGACATTCAGTTGTAAGACATTCAACTGTCCCACATGAACAACTTCATGCTAGGGGGGAGCTTAAATTACATTCATTTGGCCTCTCTGGACAATAAAGATGTCTCTTCAATCATCAGATATGTGACCAAAGATGGTGTTTTTGTTAGGGTTTCCATTTCTGTAATAAAACACTATGACCAAAAGCAACTTGGGGAGAAAAGGGTTTATTTCGGTTTTCAGTTTTAGCCTACCATGAAGAGAATTCAGGGCAGGAACTCAAGACAAGAACGTAGAGGCAGGAACTGAAGAAGAAGCCCATGGAAGACTGTTGCTTGCTGGCTTGTTGCCCATGGCTCATGCATCTTGCTGCTTGCTGGCTGTTGTCCATGGCTCATGCAGCTTGCTTTTCTGTTCAACCCAGGACTATCTGCCCAGGAAGGGCACTGCCCACAGTGGACTTGACCATTCCACATTAATCAAGAAAATGCCTCGTAGGCTTGCCTACAGGCCACTCTGATCTGGCATTTTCTCCGTTGAGGTTCCCTGTTCTCTGATGGCTCTAGCTTTGTGTTAACTGACACACCTACTATTGTTCACAAGACCTCCATCATCTGGTCCCTGACTGACTCCCCCCCGCCACCGACTTCATCTACCACCATTCCCCAACTTATTATTCTATCATCAACTTCCCCTACCCACATTCCTGCCTCCAGTCTTTGCAGCTTGCCATTTTCTCTGCCTGGAAGATTCTTTGCCCATATATAGCATAGCCCCATTCAAGGTTTTGCCCAAACACCACTCCATCCACCCATCACATCTTGCCATTTTGTATCTCCTGATACCCTTTCATAACGCCGTATGTATTTATGGCATCATACATTGTTTGTTTGTGTGAGTGCCTGCTTATTCCCTGGATTTTTCCTCTACACAGTGGCCCTGTGAAGGTAGAAATGGATACACACTGTTCGCCCAGCCCAGCGGCTTCTGCCTACGCTCTGCTTTGTCCTATTCTTTGTGTAGCACAGAAACTCCCTCAGAGAACCAGGAGCTGGAATTGTCCATCTCTCCCTCGGCCAAGAAGACAGGCTGTCTGCTGACCTGCCTGGCTTCTAAGGATTCTCCCCCTCCCCCCCGTCCTTTGTGCTTGTGCTACCTGTAAGGAACCTAGGGCCTCTGTATGCCAAGCAAGCACTCTGCCACTCAACTCCACTGCCAGCCCTAGATTGTTTTTAAGTTTAGGAAAGCCAGGTGTGTTGGCAATGTCTTTTCTTACACAATGACTGACAAACAGCAGTAACAACGGCTAACATGTATTGAGCAAACCCCTCTGCTAAGCACCTGGCGCTGTATAGTCACTGAGCACTCTTTGAAATCTTACAGCATATAAAGGCAGAGCTTAATGGCACATGCCTGTACTCACAGAACTCTAGGACAGTCATGAATTTTAGGCTGGCCTAGAGCTACACAGCAAGATCCTGTCTCAAAAACAGTCTAGGACCGAGGAGACAATTCTGTACGTGAATCACTTGCTGCACAAGAGTGAGGAACTGAGCTCAGATCCCAGTCAGTCCTGTAAAATGCCAGGCACAGTGACACGTGCTGAAAATTTCAGCCATGGGGAGACAGAGAGAGAAAAGGGTCTCTAAGGATGGATGGCCAGTCGGTCGGACCAGATTGTTGAGCTCCAGGTTCAGCGAGAGATCCTGTTTCCAAAAATAAAGATGAGATCAACTAAGAAGGCACTCGGCATTGACCTCTGCACCCACCACTTGTCCCATTCCTCCACAACCTCCTCCTCTCCTGCCCCAGCTGCACACACACACACATGCATGCATGCATGCATGCACACACGCATGTGCAAACACACTCACGCACACACACAAATTGAGCATACAACAGTGGTTACCACAAGCTAAAGAAAGTACCAGGCAGGAGGGGTTGATCAGTAAACGTTAAGGTAAAATTATATAGAAGCAAGGAGTTCCCACAAGAAGGTGACTGTAGATTCATACTGCAGACTATAGAGACTATGCATTATATATTTTAAAGCTGAGAAAGAATTCTGAATATTTTTACCATAAATAACTGATAAAAGTTTAAAAGGATAAAAATGCTTAAACTGACTTAAACATTGTACATTGTATATACATATCAAAGTGTCACAATGTACTTTATTAACATGTATAATTTTCACGTATTTTTAAAAAATAATCTTTTCTCATTTTACATACCAATCCCAGTTCCCATTCCCTCCCCTCCTCCTGCTCCACCCACATACGCCCTACCCACGCCTCAGAGAGGGTAAGGTTTCCCATGGGGAGTCAACAAAGCCTGGCACATCACTTTGAGGTAGGACCAAGGCCTTCCCCTTATATCTAGGCTGAGCAAGGGACCCTTCCGAAAAGAATGAACTCCGAAAACCCAGTTCAAGCACTAGGGATAAATCCTGGTCCCCCTACCAGTGGCCCCACAAACTGCCCCAGACATACACCTGTCACCCATATTTAGAGGACGAAGTTAGGTCTTATGCAGGTTCCTCCACTGTCATTCCAGAGTCAGAGAGCTCCTGCTAGCTCAGATTAGCTATTTCTGTAGGAATCTCCGTTATGGTCTTGCCCCTTTGCTCATATTATGTATGGCTCCTCCCTCTCTAGGACTGGACTCTGGGAGCGCAGTACAGTGCTTAGCTGTGGATCTCTGTATCTGCTTCCATCAGCTGCTGGATGAAGGTTCTATGATGACAATTAAGGTAGTCATCAATCTGATTACAGGGAAAGGCCAGTTCAGGCACCCTCTTCGTTATTGCTTAGGGTTTTTGCTGGGGTCATCCTGTGGATTGCTGGGAATTTCCCTAGTACCAGGTTTCTCACTAGGTCCATAATGGCTCCCTCAATCAAGATATCTTAAATCTGTTAAAAATTATTAATATGATGCTTAGTTGTACAAAACTGTAATATCAGAACTCGGGAGTCTGGAACAGAAAGATAATGAATGCAAGACCAGTCTCGGCTATGTAACAAGACATAACACTAAACCAAAACTCAATTAAATTAATCTAATGAAAGAAATGTTTGTAGGGCTAAGGAATTGGCACAGTGGGTAAGAGTGTGCATTGCTCTCGCAGTGGGCCTGAGCTGGGGTACCAGCACCCACACTGGACAGATCACAACCTCCTCTAACTCCAGTTCCAAGGGCTCTGATACCTTCTTCTGTCTTCCAGGGGCACTGCACTCATGTGCACAAACCATGCTCACACATGCATATATACACACAACTTAAAAATAAAAGTAGAATCTTCATAGTCAAGTTTGTGCACTTTGAGCAAACACTGTCCTAACATACCCCATAATAATGTAAAAGAAATTACCAATTATTGATTGATCATTGCCTCATTATCAAACCGGAAAAAAAAGAGAAGAATCAAATGAGTTGACTATAACTTTTTCCTGCAGAGGTTTGTGTAGACTGTTTTCATTCTTAAAGATAAGTAAATTAAAGAGAACTGTATTTTTAAAGGGGGATTGATTTTACACAGACCAAAGGGAAAACTCTCAATTATCAAGCTTGTGAATTCCGAAATCAGACAGAGACTGTGAGACTGTAGTCCCTGAGGAACTTGCAAGTGCACACCAGTTCTAACAGGCATCGTCTCAGATGGCTCAGAAACCGCGTGCCAGAAGGTAAAGGGACCAGAACAGATGCTCTCCGCAGGCCCCGTTCAGTAGCAGGGCTCAGCGTCTCCGCACCAGCACGGGGCACTAATTAAGCCCACAGTCAGATGCTGGAGCCAGCGATTAGGCTTCAGAATAGACCGTGACCTCTCTCTGACCCAGAGGATAGCAGTATCAGCATTTACAAGGGGAAGAAATACTGTGCCATCAGCAATGTGCTTTTCAATGAGAAACGTAACGAAGAATAATACAGCAGTAACAAGTACCAAGGCAAAACTCAGACCAGGGAATGATGTCACCTGTACCTGTCATTCTTGAGAATGAGAGAAATGGAAAAATCGATCTGAGGGCTTGACTGGGGCCTCCCTCATATTAAAAAAGGCCCCAAACATTGTAGAATACAAAAAAAAATCAGGCAGAGGGTACAAAATATTGTAAAATAATTTATAATTAATAGATGTGGTACCTTATTCCAACTTCTTGTTCAGGTACTGGAATGGCTGAGGCCAGGATAAAAACCTAGAGAACTGTATCAAGGAATGATATTAGAAGAAAAAAATATTTTTCTTTGCTGGGACAGTGTGTTAGCTTTCCATCATTATAACAAATGCTTGAAATAATTCATTTATAAAGGGAAAATATCTGTCTCACTAAGTATTGAAACTTTCCCCGTCTGTGGTTGGCAACATTGTTACTTTGAGCCTGTGGTATCACAGCATGGCAGGAATGTATGGCAGAACAAAGTTACTCAGCTCATGGATAGAAAGTAAAAGAGAGAACAGGAAGGTATTGGAGCCCCAGACCTTGCTTTAAGAGCTCACCCTCAGAGGGTTCATGCTAATTACTTTGCTTGTTGCTGTGATAAATTGCCTGGCAGAAGCAACAGATGGAGCAAAAAGTTTGTTTTGGCTGCTGATTTCTGAGAGATTTCAGTCCATCACCCCAAAGAAATATGGCGGTCGGAGCAGCGCCATCAATGCCGGCAAGAGCACATGGTATTGCTCTTGACTGAACAGTAGCTGTTGGCATAGCACAGCCCAGGAAGCAGAGGAAGCAGGTCCAGAACCTGGACAGCCACAATCCTCAAAGACCGACTTCTAGACACCTACTTCCACAAGCCAAGCTCCACTTTCTGCAGACTCCACCGCCTTCAAAATAAGACCACAAGCTGGGGACCCAGCCTTCAAACCTTGAGCCTCTGAGGGACATTGCAGATTCACACTGCAACAACCTCCTAGTAGGCCCCATCTGTTAAAGGTTCTATCTGCTCTCATACTTCCTCCCTGGGGAGCACAATCCTCTACCATAGGGACCTTTGGAGGACACTTTTAGATCCAAAGCACAGCAATTAGACTTTCCAGTTCTTTGAAACTGTATCTCCTAATGGCAGTGGGTTGTCCCATAGAAACAATGGTTCATTACAAGATCATTTTCTGAGCAGTGGGCCTGAGGAATGCCTGAACTATCCACATCCTTTCCCTCGTGCTACCTTATAAGGACACAATGTATTTAACAGCCCTGAGGTAAAATATCATGTGTAACTAGGAAGCAAACGCTTCCTCTACATAAAAATTAAAAGGAACCAACTCCCACTGTTGCTCTCTGACCGCCACACATGTACTATAGTGTATACACAAAAAATATAAATAAATAATAAAAAGTAAAAAAAATTTAAACAAAACTGTCTAGACAGTGATAAAACTACCAGCTTGCTCTCATTAAGTAGTTCGTGCTTAAGACAGTAATTAATGATCCCACAAAAGTCTTAACTAGTCACCAGTAAGTGCCAAATTATTTTTAACAAGATTTATTTATAAATTACATCTGTGTAGTCTGTGTGTGTGTGTGTGTGTGTGTGCATGCTCGTGACACACACATGAGCACACGTACCTCGAGAGTACAGAAGAGAACATTGGATCCCCTGGAGCTGGAGCTACAGGCAGTTGTCAACTTAGGTTGGTTTGGACTTGGGTCCAGGGAACTAACCCTGGGTCCTCTGCAAGAACCCCAAGGGCTCTTAACCTCTGAACCATTTCTCCAGCCCCCACATTGTTTTTTAAAAGATATTACTAAAGGCTAGGAGTGCAGCTTAATAGTAGATGTTCATCTACCAAGAATGAGGCCCTTGGTCCCATCCCCAGTACTGTTAAAAAAATCAACATAAATAAATTACTATCAAGATGGCTTAATTCCTTCAGTTATCTACAAGTACTTACCAAACCTCCAATTTCTATCAGGCACAGAGAACAAGGTATATGTAGATGATGCCCAGAGATATACTTTACTTACAGATTAGAAGCCAATGTTATCAATGTTGGAAGGGGAAGCTGATAGTAGAAATGGATGAAGCAAAGAATTTCCCTTGAGAAGATGAGTGAGAATACGCCTTTGGAAACCCTTGAAGTACACATAGAGCAGAGAAACTGTCAGAGGGGATTTTTTCCAAGAAAAGAATAAAACAACATTTTATGCTGTAGGTCCCTTTAGGGGAGGACAATGGTACAGATGACCTAACCTAGCGTGCCTAACTTATGTCGCCTGTGGGTAATTGAATATTCAATGGCCCAATTCTCTGAGGACAGAGCTGGGTGGAGCCGCTTTTGAGAGGAGACAGCTGTGGCTGTCTGGTGGATCAGGGGTGTTGTACATGATCGTGATTATTCCAGGTGAGAGCAGCATTGATGGCTAGAAGAGGAAGAAACCCAGGAGAGGCTCCAGGATCCGCTCAGCAGGTTCAGTCTCAGCAGGGAATTGGAACAGAAACCAAGCTACAAGAGCTTTCAAACCGCGCTAACCAGGGGAAAGAACTGGGGTTAGTCAGGAGCTTCTGAGCTGCCTGGGGGCTGAATGTGGCTCTGCGGGTTATAGAATCAAGGCCATTTTCTGCATCCTACAGACTGATGGTAGGGGCCTGAAATCCCTGCATGGGAAGCCTGGAGCAGGAGGGTCATAAGTGTGGAGCCAACTTGGCCTACACAGAGAGAAACTCATATCAAACAAAAAAAGAAGGAGAAGAAGGAGGAGGAGGGAAGGAAGGAAGGAAGAAAGGAAGGAAGGAAGGAAGGAAGGAACGAAAGAAAGAAAGAAAGAAAGAAAGAAAGAAAGAAAGAAAGAAAGAAAGAAAGAAAGAAAACAAGCAAATAGGGCTAGCAAGATGGACCAGTTAGTGGAGGACCTGAGTTTGGATCCCCAGAATCCACTTAAAAGCCAGGCACAGTAATCCCAACTCAGGGGGAGCAGACAGAATGATGCTTGGTGCTTGCTGGCTAGCTAGTCAGGTCAAACTGTAGAGCTCCAGGTTCAGTGGTAGATCCTGTCCCCTCCCCCAACATAAGGTGGAGTGATTGAGGGAAACATCTGACGTTGACTTCTGGCCTTTACACACAACACACACACACACACACACACACACACACACACACACACATGCTTGCATTCATACTTGCATAAGCATTTGCACACACATATACATGTAAACACATGTGCACACACACACACACAAATAAACAGAAAGGCATCTTGCTATATGTTGGTCAGAGTTCCTACTGTGAACATAAAATCAATCAAACCCTAGCCTAGGTCCTCTATCGAATAAGGGCTGAAGGTCATCACTGCTGGTATCTGGTTGAAACCAGAACAGCTATTGATAAATATCATCAATCTAGAACTATCTCCCTCACTATCCTGGCATGATACCTACCCCATGTCACAGTCTGGCCACCGTTCTGAGAGAGTCAAGTCTGGGAACCTCTTTCACAGACTGCACACAATAGAAAGCTTGGGTTGGCCTGCCCGCTAGGGCACCGGACTTTGACCACTGGAGCTAAGAGCAAAGAGCTTTCTCCCCTAGCTGGCTACTGTGGAGCCTGTCCACAGTGGAACCCTGAGGGTGAAATAAGGAACTATTAGAGAACTGTGAACTGTGGTTTACAAGCAAATTAGCCTTGTAAGGGAAAGACTCTTGGAGAGCTAGGAAAGGGATAAGGCCCTCTTCAAGGAACAATAAGGTGGCAATTAGATGCTATGATTGTGACACTTTACTGCAGCTATTCTCCGGCTTGTTCTCTCTCTCACACACATGCGCGCGCTCATTCAGCTTACACTGAGCACTGACTGTATTCCAGGCAGCGCGGTAGATGCTTCAGTCTCTGTGAAGTCTGAGCATCAACCCATCCTCCGCTCTCCAGCTTTCTCTCATTCTCCCCATCCTCACTTCAATCTGTGGGTACATCTTTCTGTAGCAATTTCCTCTATCTTCTTTTCTAGTCTCTCTTCCTCCTCCTCCTTTTTCCCCCTGCCCACCCCTTTTCTCTCCCTTTCTCTGTTGCATAGCCTTGCTGGCCTCAAACTCACAATGTTTTTGCCTTGGCCTCCTGAGCACAGAAATTATAGGCATAGACACTTTGCCCAGCTCTCTCTCTTTATTGAATTCCCTTCCCTTCCCTTTACACTCTTTCCCTTTAACTTCTCATAATTCTGAATGGAAAATAGATTAAAAGTAGTTACTATGTAATCGGTCTCAATTATTTAGGAAAAAAAATTCCTCTTCAGGAAGTTCCTGGTAGATACATTAAGCTTGGGGAGTGGGGACAAATACACAATGGGAACACTTACCAGTCTACTTCTGTGGGGACAAATAAGACAATGGGAACACTTACCAGTCTACTTCTGTAGATTGGATGAGCTAGCTACCTACAAGAGACTGGGTGCTGAAGGAAGACAATGCCAGGGATGTGTCTGCTGGCAACTGGTGAGGACAGGTGGGTAAGGGAAGGCTTTACACAGGGGACTTTCCACAAGGACAGTGGGAAATGGGTCATCGATGACATTCCATAGGGAGTCTGACCCGAGTAAATTTCCTCTCACAACGTGTTCTGATTCCCACAACACAGCTAGGAGGGAGGCAGCAGGCGAAGAAGGAGAGTGTCCAGAGCTGGAACTGGTCTGTCTGAGACCAGAGCCCACTGTGACTGAACAAGAGGGCCGTCCTGAACCAAACAGCTCAGATTGCTAGAACTAAGTCAAGTTGTAAAAGTGGGCCATCTTGCGGGGTTCTGAGGGCTTGTGGCCACAGCATGCCACTCTCGATCAACTCTGCACACAAGGTCCCTGGCATAGAGAGATCAATAAAAGATTATTGGATGCATAAGCAGGATTCAAAACAGCCAAGTACCAGAAGCCTCTGAACTGGAAAAATGATTAGTGCACCTATTAGGGTTGGTTTTAAAGTCAACTTGTCACAAATTAGAATCACATGAGTCGGGAACCTCACCTGGAAAACTATCCTGATAACCTTAATTGATGTAGGAAACCCCACCCAGTTGTGGGTGGTGCCTTCTGGTAGCAGTCTGGGTAAAGGGGAGCCCAGAAGGAAGGTGACTGACTGGTCTTTTGCTTGCTTGGCCTTCATGTGTGTCTTTGAGTTGAGTTGCCTTGCTGCTGCTGCTGCTGCTGCTGCTGATGATGATGATGATGATGATGATGATGATGATGACAATGACGATGGTGACGATGGTGATAACGATTCCTTCACAGTGTCAGAACCAGCCTTTCCACGCTTTCATTGTGTACTAATGACCATCAGCTCTCTAGGAGCCTTCCAGGTCTGGGGCACTAGCTTGTGAGTGCTGAGGCACCCAGCCTGGTGTGCCAAGTAACCACTAGGTTCTCATTCCTTTCTGTGTCAGACAGCCATTGTAGTATTATTCCAATCGCTGAGGCTCCCAGCCTTTCACAACTGAGCAACTACTAGGCTCTTAGCACCTCAGGGCATTCATCTGTTGCTACTATTTACATGTAAGCTAATGTAACAAACTATTTAACATATACGTGTGTGTGTGTGTGTGTGTGTGTGTGTGTGTGTGTGTGTGTGTGTTCATCCCATCGGTTCTGTTCCTCCAGAGCAGTGGTTCTCAACCTTCCTAACGCTGTGACCCTTCAATACAGTTCCTCATGTTGTGGTGACCCAAACTATAAAATTATTTTTGTTGCTACTTCATAGCTGTAAGTTTGCTACTGTTATGAATCATAATGTAAATATTTTTGGAGATGGAGGCTTATCAAAGGGGCCGTGACCCACAGGCTGAGAACCACTGCTCTAGAGACTCCTGACTCATACAAAACCCAGATCGGGAAACAGGAATGCACAAACACTCCCAAGACAATCCTATAAAACGAGTCACAGCGCGACCACATTTCCAAAACACGTCTGGGGAGCTTATGAATACAGAAACCTTAAGAATCCTCTCATTTGTATAAAAGCTCATATCATAAACTCTTAAAATTTATCAGAATGGAAACATACATGTGTTTTTGTGAGTCTTGATGTCATGGACTAGTACAGTATTCCTTTTCTTTCAGAAAATACTGAAATATTTTGAATAGCTAGCAAACAAGCCTATTTTTCTGAAAATGACACCTATTAAATATGCCTGACCGCCTGTAAAAGCCACTCTCTCTACAGCCATTCTTTGAAGTTAATTTTATTTTTTTGACAGTACTGGGCAATCTAACCCAGCACTAATACATATTAGGCAAGCATTGCGCCACTGAAACATATATCCAGGTCTCATAAATGTTAAAGATTCACAATTCTTTTTCAGGCTCCTGTATAGATACAAACTTCAAGGGATTACATTAGTACGTATCTACAAGAATTAAGTCAGTTTGATCATGTGTGTTCTGACCTGATTCTTTCTTCAGTGAAATGTTTACTTGGGGATACTCATGCCTTGAGTGACACATTTGCTATGGTATTTCCCCATGCGACAGTGTTTTATAGTTACAGTTAGACTGAAGCCCTCAACTCTTCAAAGGGATATTTGATTAGTTTATGCCAGGTTTGAAGATGGAGAACTATTGTGCCTATTTTACCATTCATTTCTCAGGGTAATCAGAGAATGAAGAGGGCAGGGCAGATGTGGGGTGAGCATCCTGATGAGAGGTCGCTGCTTAA
>NC_022013.1:84620282-84628814 GCF_000317375.1 Microtus ochrogaster
AGAGAGAGAGAGAGAGAGAGAGAGAGAGAGAGAGAGAGAGAGAGAGAGAGAGATTATCATTTGTAGTAGGGAGTAAACCCAAAGCCTCATGAATGTTGAGCAGGCATTAGATGCAAGAGTCCAGCAGAGTCATCCTTAGTACAGTGACTGGCAGATTGCCTCCACTTGCACATCAGCCTACAATTCAATGTGTGTGTCTCCATAATTTATTAAAGAGTTAGTTGTTAAAGAATGGTGGGTCATGTAGAAGGGAGTCATAAAGAGTAGAGAGCTGCTAGTACACAGCACTTACCTTACAAGCTCATTTAAAATATTTTGTATTCTCAACACGTGTCCCGCAGGCCCCCTGATGAAATTCACTTTAATTTCAAGTTTGCATAAAGGGTTCTTCGTCCATTCCTGAGTGCCCGTTGAGGTTCTGTGCTTGCAAGCCAAAGAGAGTAACTTTAACTTAGGACTTTACTAGTTTATGAGACAACATACAATCAGTATAGTAATACCAGAATAAATGGTCTTTTCTTCCGGGTACCAATGGCAGAATTAATCAGCTCCATCATTTCTGGCCCTTCTCTCATATGATACAAGAGCCAAATCTCATGAAAGACTTGGCTAGCTCAGCTAGCCAAATACTAGCCCAGTTGTATTCCGTGCTCATTTCGGGGGCAGACAAGGGCACAGAACTAAACAAAGAAATTTGAGGGCAGAGGAAATTTCTCATTTCCCAAAAGAGCAGAAAAAAAAAATTGCTGAGCCATCTGAAAGCAATTGCTATGATGTCATAGCCACACCATCATGACAGCACTTAGTGAAGACATATAACAAGGACAAAGTGGCCCAGAGACTACCTTGTGGTAACAGGCTGAGGGGCAACCTCAGGACGTATGTTCAGGCGGGACCGTATGTATGGATAACTGGCACATACAGGACACTTAGAATACTATTATTCTAAAAATACACCCAGGACTCATATTGAGCGGATACAGTGAAACACAGACCCATGGAAATAACTGTCACAGAGGACGGAGTCACTATTCTCAGATTTTCCAGACGCAGGAGGCATGACATAACACACAAGGTCACCATGGAAAACACTGACGCCCGGGAAGCAGACGGGGAGGGAAAACTGTGGGTAAGCGATGCTGTCATGGTTTAGGCAGCTAGGGATGAAGGGGGCAGGCAAGTGAGCTCTATAACCTTGTGCTGAGAGTTTGAGCAATTCCAGGGGGCTCTGGACTGCAGGGGTGGCTCCCACGTGCTTGGTAGCTGGCAGGGGATAGTGTTCCTGAGTGTAGCTGTCTGATGAAAATAGAAGGAGAAATACAGGCTGGATTGGTTGGTTTGTTCATCAAAGGAATGCTGACAGATGAGTTTGATCTCTGTAGGATTTAGTTAAGCCTAGGAAGGATGGTGCTTAGGTCCACAATGCCCTCCCCCCTAGATGCCAGAGCACCGAGGAAGCACACAATAGGCCTGAGTGTGGTGCGTGCCAGTAATATTATTAGCACTTATTATGGCAGAGGTGAGATTGGAAGTTTGAAAGTATCCTGAGCAACATAGCATGACCCTATTTCAAAAAAAAAAACAAGGTTTTTATAAAACAGAAAAAGAATATGGAAAACAGGAAAATATAATCGGGGGGGGGCAAAAGTCATATGACAATACTAGATAAGTTATATGGAGTGTAGAATGAGGTCTACAGAACCTCGCCCGTGGCTGTCATGATTATACTGACCATTCAGTATGCTATACATCACCTACCACATCCCCTTCTCACCTTTCCCTCTATCCTTCTTCACCATGCACGAGTGTTGGGGCTTGCTCAAACCATTTCTATGACCACAATTAGTACGTGAATCAATTTTTAAACATGTCAGAATGGTATGCCCACTTGGTATGATCAAACATGATAATTTTTTAAAGACAGGCTCGCATGCACCCCAGGCTAGCCTTGAACTTCTGATCCTCCTGCCTCCACCCCTCAATCTTGGAATTACAGGCATGGACCACCACACCCAGTCTCATGCCACATTTTAATTGTAAAATATAGCTCTTGGTTATTGTACAGCGCAATGGATACATGACTGATGTCAACATATAATAAATTTCCGGGCACTGAAAAATGTTTAGCTTATGAAACACATCCAGTTCTCTATTTCTGCTTTTGTGGTGCCTGGGGGTTGAACTCGGGGCCTCACAGATGCTGGATGTGCACCCTACCACCGAGCTGTGCCCCCAACCCCAGTTCTGCATTCTTAACTGTGTCTCAAGCTCCACATTTGTCTCCCTTTCTCTGCTAGTGCTAGAATCATATTCGTATTTATTTTCTCTGCATGCATTCTTGGAATGTTTCTGCTCAGTAGAGATGTAATATCAAACTTTTCTCTTTTATTAAATATATCAGACAGCAGATTCTCTGGATGGTGAGCCCAAAGTTGCCAGAGGGTGTGTGTCTTTTGTCTTTTGTGAGTTAAGCCAACAGGCTCAGCAGAGCAGCGAAGACTGTTTTATATTATCAGCTGAGTATGCTAGAACTGGCCCTCCCAAGGATCGAGTTGTCTTCTATCTCTCCACCACCATCAGGAGAAATTTAAGTCTCTTCGACTTTTTCCATAGACGAAGTGCATGTTTCCTTTGGCTTCCCTTCTGTTGGGTTTGGTTAATCCCTCCTAAACCAAAGAACTCAGACTTAAAGCATGGACACTCCCCCCTTTGCACACTCTTCAATGCCGTTCATTTACTTGCCCTCAGCCCATCTGTCTTGTTGAGTGTGCTCACACAAACTGTTCAGATTTCTGTTTAACCACACTGCACTGCATTTGTGCTTCCGAGCCGGTTGCTTAGTTTTCCACCGCAGGAGAAGTGAGTTGGCGTCATACTTCCAATGGTCTCTTTCATAAACAGTGATGGTGGAATGCTCCCACACACTTGCCACCTTTGAAGTTGTTTGGTTTTCATGTTGATAAGGAAGGGAGCTGCTGACATTGGCTTTCTACACTTCAGATCAGTTCTCCGGGATCCTCATATGACTGTAAGTCTCCTAAATTCCAAGCTTTTCAAGTCTGATTCTTAAACTCATTCATTGCACAAAGCTGAATAAATTGCGTTTTTTTTTTAAAAAATTCCATTTGTCCTGAAATAACAGTGTGAATTAGTGTCACCCCACAGAGCTCATTGTGAAATTCACCAGGAAATCACAGACCTGTGGCATTTGAGGAGAGCTTCACAAATGATGGGCTGTACCCATCTCCCTCCAAACACTGCTCTCTCAAACCCACAGTTCTGACCCCTATCTCTGCAAACCCATATCAAGCCTTCGTTCATCCCCAACACATTCCCAATGACGTTAGCCATAAGCTCCTTATTTTCTTCAGTGTCTCTGTTTCCTACATAAAGGTGTGGAATGGCAACAACATTAAAATTCTAGAGACTGCAACAAACTGACAGATAAAAGAAGCCTTAGTCTATCGTAAGACTGCTCCACTTTCCCCAAAATGTGGATTGCCAACTTTAAAAGAAATACAGGGAACATCTGACCCTATCTTTGTATTTCTGTACATGGAAAAGAAAGCTCAAGAGAGTTTGAAGAATCTTGAGAGGCAACTGAAGTGACAAACAGATCCTCATAAATGTTTATACACACATTATTCCCAAAATATGAAATATTAATGCTAATGTAATTTGGATTTGTTCCTTTTAATAAAAACATCTTCAGACTAATGTAGATGGTTAGTCTTTTAAGATCTCAAAACATAAACTGAGCATGGTGGCTCAAGTGTGTGTTCCTAAGCTGTTTGGGCAGCTAAATCAGGAACACTGCAAGTTCAAGGCCAACCTGGGAGGCTTAGTGAGCTTCTGTCTCAAAATAAAAGTAAAAGAACGGCTAGGAATGTGGCTCAGTAGTAGAATGCTTGTCAAAGGTGTGCAGAGTCCTGAGTTTGATCCCTAGTACTGAAAAAGAACAGCTGGAAAAACCTAATTTACCTCATTTATTTGCCAAAAAAAATTATAATTGAGGCTTCTGCCCTTTAAAAGTAAAAAGTAGGGCCAGGGAGATAGCTCAGCAGCATCTTCTGTACCCTTCCACCCAAACTGATGGTTTCTCAGAAATGGTATATTCGGAGATTATTTAAATATATTTAATGTCAGCTCACCATGGGCATCGGTTAACAACTGATACATCTGTTTTGGTTCTAACCAGCTTCATGCAAGCCTGAACGTGTTACTATAAAATACATGTCTTGTGTTAGAAATAAGAAGTAATCTTCTTGGAGAGCCCAGGCTAGCCTCAAACTCATTGTGTAGCTGAGGATGACCTTGAATTTACGATTCTCCTTCCTTCACCTCTCAGTGCTGGGATTATAGATCTGCAACACCACACCAGTTTCCTGCAGTGCTAGAGAGATCAAACCCGGGACTTTCTGGATACTGGACAAGCACCTGACCCTCTGAGCATCATTCCCAGCCCACAAGAAGTGATCTTAAAAGATGACGGCCTCACAGTAAAAATGTGGCAGTATCCATGCTATACTATCTTCATGATTGTTTGTTCCACACAATTTATCCTCTGTCAAGAATTTAAAGGGCAAACAGGATTTTCTTTCCCTCTCGGTATTCTAGGAGATGAACCACTGTAGTGAGTGGCAATGAACTAGAACTGAACCCTGGAAGCTGACAAAACCGATTACCTCCTCAAGTTAAGACTTTTAATACCCTTGAACATGAAGCCTGGCTGTAGCCTCCCATGATCATTCAGAGTTATTATATTGATTTTGGAGAGTGAAGGCAAGACAGTTATTTTATTAGCAATGTGAACCGGAGTCTCGGTGTCTGCAGGCTCAATACAAAACTTTATGAACAATATGGAAATGCGCAACGGGATTTTCTTAACTGACGTGTAGCAGGACCTGTTTCAGTGCTTCTGTGTTATTTAAAAAACAAACAATGAGGCACATCCCTGACATGTAACCTAGCTGCTTCTTGCAGGTTTTCTATGCTGGGGAGCTCATTGCTTAAGGAAATAGTCTCAAGAGCATGAGGTGCTACACAGACCTGTGTTAATACTTCATGAGGGTCTCAGAAAGTGTGGCCCCTGACACAGTTGTAGTAGCATCACCTAGAACCTTGTCAGACAGAAATGTTATTGACCCCTCCCTTGCCAGACTTAACAAATCAGAAAGTCTAAGATAAGATTCAATCATGTCTCTAGGTGAAACTAATACACGCTAAATTAGAGAACCATTGCCTTTTCTATAATTCTACAGAACCAATTTAACAAGGATGCTATAGATATCAGAAATTATAGAATATTACCTTACATTGTGTGAGTTTATGTTACTGTGGTTGATTTAATAAAGAAGCTAACTGACCAATAGCTAGGCCGGAAAAGGTTAGGTGGTAAAACCAGAAGAAGAGGATGCTGGGAAAAAGGACGGGACCTCAGAAGTTTCAAGAGACACAGAGAAAAACAAGCTGGATTTGCCATTTTGAAAAGTGGTACTGCTATGTAGCAGAATGTAAATAATATAAAATATGGGTTAATTTAAAATGAAAGAGCTAGTTAGTAATAAGTTTGAGCTATCAGTGAATCATTTATAATTAATAATAGATTTCTGTGTGGTTATTTGGGAACTGAATTGCAGGACAGACAAGTCTGCCTACAAGAAATAACTATATTTAAATAACTAAAAATTATACATTTGAAATCTGCAGTCCCTCTACAAATTTTTGAAATGAAACAAATATAATAGCTTTCCTAGATATTATTCTATTTTCATTGTGATTCAGCCACTTCTAGGGTTATTTATTCTAGCATAAGGCACTCTTGGTTCATATTTTATGCAGTGTGCAGATGGGGCCCTAGACCATCCTGGTTCAGGTATAACTAGTAAAATCAGGACAAACACAACAATCATTAGCATAAAACAATGTCTTGGTGTATTAGCCAAGGTCAAAAAATAGGATTTTCAGGATTTGCATTTGTGGGTCTTTGTGCTCACTCATGAATGCACACAGGGACTCTGTCTGCCATCACCAAACAAGCCTACATTCTGTTGACCGTTTCTCTCCCTCCTGGCTCATGACCTCTTCCACTGCAGACAAACTTCTGCTGGTGGTGGGAAGATGGACGCCCCTTCACACCCTCCAGCTGCACAGGAAGATGGCTGCCCCTCCACACCCTCCACCTGCACAGGAATATGGCCGCCCTTCCACACCCTCCAGCTGCACAGGAAGATGGCCGCCCCTTCACACCCTCCAGCTGCCAGTGAAGAAAGTTGCCCTTTCACACCTCCACCTGCACGGGAAGATGGCCACCCCTTCACACTTTCCACCTACACAGGAAGATGGCTGCCCCTTCACACCCTCCACCTGCACAGGAAGATGGCTGCCCCTTCACACCTCCACCTGCATGGGAAGATGGCTGCCCCTTCACACCTCCACCTGCATAGGAATATGGCTGCCCCTTCAAACCCTCCAGCTGCCCATGCATCCTGCCTGCCTCTAGAATCTGAATTGCTCTTCTAGAAAGAAAGGCATTGTTACCAACCAATCCTGGAAACAAGCTGTCCCAGGAATGGATTGCCTCCTAGGGCGGGAGGGGCTGGGAAAGCTTACTGGGCAGACAAAATAGCAGCAGCTATGATAACCTGTTACATAAACTGTTGTCACTGTGACTGTGAGAAGAAATTTAGGAAGACCGGCTGCCTTGCCCAAATTGTTCAAGTCAGTGAAAATTGAAACCAGAAATTTTTAAAGCAATAACATTAACAATATCATCTTTCCTCGTTCACTAAAGGCCTCCCTAGAAAATTTTAGTTTGGGTCTTAAGTCAACATATTTGAATTAAACTTTCTATTTTTCTGAAAAAAAAATATTTTATAAAAATAGCTGCATACATCTACAATAAAACAAGAGTCACAGAAATCTAATTTTTCCTGTCCAGACAGACGGCTGAAATGTTTTTGGCATTCAGAAATGATTGTTACAAACTTCCAACTTGGCAGACATGAACTCCCATCAGAGGAAGGAGGGAACAATCCAGCCAATATAAAGTCGTGAGGGTTTCAGTGATGAGAATAGAAACAAAATGGAAACTTAGTGGGTTTTTGTAAAAGCTGTGACCCGAGGCTTCCTGGTTGAAAATTTTTCACGTATGGCTCCTACTTAACATGATTATCTTTGTTAATGTGACTTCTACCTAACCACAGGGAGAGCAGATATTATTGAAGCAGACAGGCTAGGGATACACATAATCAAGAAAACTCAAAGGTTTGCATCATAATACTCAGTGTTCTCTCCATCCATGATCTGCTTCTCCTATTTTCCCTTTGAACAATATCATAACATTATGATTTATATTCATAAATGATATAGGCCTAATCGACACCATACTGCGTGCCCTATGAAGCTGGACCAACATAAGTATTGTCACCCGGGGATCTCCTGGCATTTCCATGTCTAAACTGACAGTGCTGGTGTCGTGTGCTGAGCGCAGACAGTTTCACTGATACAAACATCAGTCTGAGTATGGTGTGATCTTTTCAGGCTTGTGTGGCCTTCCATCAGGTGAGTCCCCGTAACTGTCTGAAACAGCCCATGGCAAAGGCCTGCTTATGCGGTGCTAAAGCAGAGTTCAATTAACTCTGCACAGCAGAGATTCTGAAATTCAAGTCCTTGTCAACGTGCAAAGAAGATTCTAGATGAAGGGTTTTTTTTTTTCTTAAAATTATTGTTGCCTCATCTTCAAAATTCTGTCAAAGAATCAAACAGGGCATAAGGCTGTTGCAAAAGCAAAAAACATTATTGGGCCTTATGCAAAGGTCAGATCTTGGTAAAACATGAGCACTCTATTTTTTTCATGACCTTTTGCAATAAATGTTAAGTTTGAAAATGTAGACGAGAGGAATTAGACTTGGCTACCCTTTTCTCACAATTCCATCTTAGTAGATGGCTGAGCAAAATAAGATTGGGGAAGCTTCACTCTCTTCTCCACATGAGATATGAAATATGTCCTCATATATCTGTGTGTATGTGTGTGTGTATACATGAGGGTGTGTGTGTATATGTGAGTATGTGTGTCTATGTGTGCATGAGTGTGCAAGTATGTGTGAGTGTGTATGTATGCATGAGTGTTAGTGTGTGAGTGTGTGTGTATGAGTATATGTGAGTATGTGTGTCTATGTGTGCATGAGTGAGTGTGTGAGTGTGTATGTGTATGAGTGTGTGTGTGTGTTTGTATATTGCATAAGAGTGTGTATGTCTGTGTGTGTATGTATGTGTAGCGGCCAGAGGGCAATGTCATCTGTTCTCAGGTTCTATTCATCTTGATTTTTGAGACAGGTTCTCTGACTGGCCTGGAATTCTCCCAGAAAGCTAGGCTGGTTGGCCAGTGAGCCCCAGGGATCCTCCTGTCTCTGCCTCCATGGTGCTGGGGTTACAAGCACATCACCATATCAGCTTTTGGAATCTGTTGTTGGAGCTGCGGGTTGCATTCCTGCCGCCCCAGCTCCTGGCCGCCTGGCTAGCTTATGCCCC
>NC_022013.1:84629869-84632188 GCF_000317375.1 Microtus ochrogaster
AAAAAAAAAAAAATCTAAAAAAATTTAATAATATTGAAGATTCAAATAAAAGAAACAGAATGACAGAAAAGATATTTTACCATCAAATTCCTTTTACAAATTATATGTAATCTGAAGGAAACACTACTGTTCTTCTCACAGATGAAAAATAATTCATTTTTTCAAGCAATCATCTTACACAGCATGATGCTATTTTATTCAAACAAAGTATGTACATAAAACCTGTGAACAGCAAATATCAAAAGTAGTAATGGCATTTATTTATATCTGAATGGTGGAATTATAGGCATTCTTTCCTCTTAGCTAATTTGTAGTTTTTAAAATGCCTAAAGTGAACAAGACTAATATTTCTAACAAAAATTATGGAAATTCTTTCTTGTTTGTTTGTTTGTTTGTTTTAAGACAGGGTCTCACTATGTACCCCTGTCTGGCTCAGAATTGGCTATATAGACCAGGCTGTCCTCAGACTCACAGAGATCTGCCTGCCCCTGTCTCCATAGTGATGGAATTAAAGTCATGTACTGCCTTGTCCATCCTTGAAAATTACTTTTAAAAGCAATGTTTAGGATAAATTGTCATTTTACTTTCTGAAATTAACTTTGCATCTGGGAAAGGTGCTAAGAAGCTTTTTAAGATGTATCAACCTTTTAAAGATTGGTGTCACTCAGCCCTGCAATGCTCCATTTAAAATGCTGCAGACTCAGCATTGAACGTTTTCCATTCTTTCAACTTTGCAGGAGACTGCATCTCTATCTTTGCGATGCCTCTCTGCCACCTCTTTTATTTTTTTCTTTTGCAGTGATGGAGATAGAACTGAGGGTCCTGCACCAGCTAGGCAAGTCTCTATCAGTGGGCCACATCACAGTCCTTCCTCACGTGATCTTACCCACAATCCCCTGGCTTGCTGATGCTTCACTTGGTCCAGCTGTTTCTCCCTGCTTTTCACATCTCAGGCACTGTTGTTTCCCTGGGGCTCACCGTCCTGCCGGCCTTCGCATTCGCTCCCATCTCACAGTGCCAGCATCCACACCCAGTTGCCTCCCGCCTATGGTTTGTCACACCTTCGTTTGTGTGTTTCTCTCAGCCATAACAAGGACTGCTGGCTGTGTGTAAGATACATTGTTTCGGTTTCCTTGCAGCCCCAACCAGAAGACTAAGTTCTTCCACTGGAAATTCTAGTGTGAGCTGGGTGTGGTGGCACATTTATAACGCCAACACTGAGAGATGGAGACACATACTTCTCTGGGGCCCCATGGCCCTCAAGCTTAGCTTACTTGGCAAGTACCCTGTGTTATAAACAAGGTAGATATCGTTTGAGGGTTGACAGCCAAGACTGTCTTCTGGCCCCACATGCACTCACTCAGAGATGAACTCCTGTCTTACACAGACATGAACATGCAAACATCCACACAAAGATTCTGGTACATGCCATGGGCAACTGCCCTGTCCAGTGTCACTAGCATTCCAAGCATAAGCTAGACCTAGTTGCATTTCTACTGAGTTGTCCCTGACACCAAGACCTGAAATCTTTGAAAGAAGGTAAAAACGAGGTATTCATCCCCATTCTGTGACCACATGACAACAACGTGCTCTCCTCCAAAGCCCTAGAGGCCACCTGTATTTGTACACGGTGAAAAGTGGGAACGATGGTTCTGCCCCTTCCCCACCACCCATATCAACTAGATCGCCCGCTAATACCAGGACTGACGGAGTTCAGCAAGTGTACAGGATGTCTCTCGGAAGCCTTGGGAGATAATTCCCAAATCCACCCTAAACAAGCTGTGGTTTTCAACCCACCACACTGCAGAACAAAGAGAATGTGTTACAATTCTTCACAGGCCTTGAAAGAACAATACTCAACTTTATATGGAAAAACAAAAATCCCAGGATATCCAAAGGAAATTCCGGAGGTATCGCCATCCCTGACATCAAGCTCTATTAGAGAGCTACAATAGTGAAAACAGCTTGATATTGGCATAAAAACAGAGAGGTTGACCAATGGAATTGAATCGAGGACCTGGGTATTAATCCACATGCCTGTGAGCACCTGACTTTTGACCAAGAAGCTAAAATTATACAATGGAAAAAAGAAAGCATCTTCGACAAATGGTGTTGGCATAACTGAATGTCAACATGTAGAAGAATGAAAATAGATCCATATCTATCCTCATGCACAAAACTCAAGTCCAAATAGATTAAAGACCTCACTATAAATCTAACCACACTGAACCTGATAGAAGAGAAAGTGGGAAGTAGCCTTCAATGCATGGGCACAGCACCACTTCCTAAACTGAGAGCAACAATAAATAAATGGAACCT
>NC_022013.1:84633166-84634232 GCF_000317375.1 Microtus ochrogaster
GATAGATGATAGATAGATAGATAGATAGATAGATAGATAGATAGATAGATAGATAGATAGATTCCCCCTGGGAAGGGGAAATAGACAAGATCTCCTGATAAAATTGGGAGCATGGGAATGGGGGGAGAAGGGAGAGCAGAAGGGGAGGAGGACGGGAGAAGGGGAAGGAGAACTTGAGAGCACAGGATAGTCTAAATGGAGGAAGGACAGAGAGGAGAGCAAGGAAAGAAATATTTTGATTAAGGGAGCCATTATGGGGCTAGCAAGCAACCTGGTTCTAGAGAATTTCCCAGGAATTCACAAGGATGATTCCAGTTAAGACCCTAAGCAATAGTGGAGAGGGTGTTTGAACTGGCCTTTCCCTGTAGTCAGATTGGTGACTATCTTTATTTTGGTTTTTCAAAACAGGGTTTTTCTGTGTCTTTGGAGCCTGTCCTGGAACTAGCTCTTGTAGACCAGGCTGACCTCAAACTCACAGGGATCCGCCTACCTCTGCCTCCTGAGTGCTGGGATATGTGACACCACCACCCAGTGACTATCATAAATGTCACCATAGAACCTTCATCCAGCAACTGATGGAAACAGAGGCAGAGACCCACAGTGGAGCACTGGGCTGAGCTTCCAAAGTCCAGTCAAAGAGTCAGAGGAGTGAGAATAAGAGCAAAGAGGTCAAGACCATAATGGGGTCACCCACTGAAACAGTCTACCTGAACTAATGGGAGCTCACCAACTCTAGCCGGACAGGAAAGGAACCAGCATAGGACCAAATTAGACCCTCTGAATGTGGTGACAGTTTTATGACTGGGGCAGAAGGCAGGGCCACTGGCAGTGGCACCAGGATTTATCCCTACTGCTAGTACTGGCTTTTTGGAACCCACTCTTTTTAGATGGATACCTTGCTCAACCTAGATATAGTAGGGAGGGCCTTGGACTTCCTCAAAGCAATGTGCCTACCTTTTCTGAGGGGTGGGGTAGGGGTGGGGAAGGCGGCGGGAATGGGCAGAGGGAAGGGAGTGGGAATTGGGATTGATATGTAAAATGAAAAAAAGATAGTTTGTTTTTTTTT
>NC_022013.1:84635337-84658784 GCF_000317375.1 Microtus ochrogaster
AGAGAGAGAGACAGAGGGGGGAAGGGAGAGGGAGAGAGAGGGCAGGGACAAATTCAAGTTCTCTGACAATTCACATGTGGGGCTTTACTGCATTTAATCCAGATGAAGTTGAAAACTAAAAGCAGCTCATCCCAGATGGCTGCAGGGTGAAATGTGTCTGTTGTGACTTCCTTGACAAAGAGCAGGCACCCTTCTCCTGGGGGCTGCTGACTCCTTGAGAGTGGAGTCCGCCAATAGATCCTATCTCCTGCCCGAGCGGGAAGAGCAGCTGAGTTGTGAGGACACTACTGGAAACCTAAAGACACCCAGTGACCACACACAGCTGTGCACTGCCCTCCGGGGACCTTCGCCCTCTCTGATCGTTGTCTCCTGTGGGTGGATTACACTAATCCCTGGACCTACCCTCAGAGGCAGCTTCAGGACTGCTGTCAAACAGGCTGGCCTGGATCCTGTGGTCCTCCTGCCTCCTCCTCTTCTGCATCAGCTCTGCAATTGGCTGTGAAGTCTGCTATAAATGCTCAGGGCTTGTCTGTAACTTACACACTCCCATCCCGAAGCCCGCAGAGCACTGACTTCCTGCTCTCTGACACACATTTTTATGAGGGCATCCAATGCTGTCACCAGCTCCTGCTCACTGAACTCAAAATGAGCCCAGTGCCACTAATTCAGTGTGATATTCTGCTTCCACAAAAAGACCGAGATGGCCAAGGTCCCTAGAGATGTGGTGGCAGAAATGACCTAACTGTGAAAAGACAGTGAGTGTGTGACCACACTTCTGCAGGCTTACAGGCATGCAAAACTGTGTGTGCGTGTTTGTGTGTCTGCATGTGTATGTGTGCATTTCTGTGTGTCTGTGTGTGTGCATGTGTCTGTGTGTGTCCGTGTGTGTGCGCATGCATGAATCTGTGTGTGTGCCTGAGTGTGTCTGTGTGTGTGCATGTGTCTATGTGTCTGTGTGTGTCCGTGTGTGCGCGCATGCATGAATCTGTGTGTGTGTCTGAGTGTGTCTGTGTGTCTGTGTGTGCACACAAGTGAATGTGGAGGTAAGACATCAGATGCTGGTGTCTTCCTTAATGTCTCTCCACTTTGGTTTTGAGTCATAGTCTCTCACTAAACCTGGAGCTTAATGCTTTGACTAGATTGACTGGCCAGTGAGCTTCAGGAATTCTCATCTCTACCCCTATTTCTCAGCTCCTTTCAGTGTGGCACACTCTTTTATACTTGGTTTATATCTGTAATTACTTGGCTTGATCCATATGCCTCTGACAAGGGTGTATACAGGTGAATTAAAAGGTGCTGTGTTTGGAGTTGCCACCCGTGCATCCCTTTGCCCATTGCCACCACCCTTCTTGAGAGACAGTATTGCTTCTGTTTAGCTCCCAGCTTGAGAGGACAATACAGCATGGTGGGGAAGGCGGAGCAGCAGAGCATGCACTGGCCGTATTACATCGATGGCCAGGGAACAGAGAGCAGTGACTGTTGGTTACCAGCTAGCTTTATTTATTTATTTTTTATTAAGGCCAAGTCCACAGCCTATGGGTAATGCTGCCGATACTCAAAGTGGGTCTTCACTGTTCGTTACACCTTTCTGGAAACACCCACAGATATACCCAGAGATGTGTTTCCATGGCGACTCTAAATCTTACCAAGCAGACAATAAAAATTAACTCTCACAGTCATGGCTGTGGGCAACCGAAGTTATCACTTGGGCATTGTGCCAAGATTCTCCTGTTCATTTGTACACAGTATGATCATTTTGCCTTGGCCAAGGGTTGCTACAGGAAATGAAATCCCCTAATGAGCTTGCATAGCCACTGTGTCAGAGTGCCTGTTCAACTTCAACAGACAGTTTCGGGGCAGAACATGAGAGCAATGAACAGGAATGTGATACCGCAGAGGCAAGGGGCTGATGGATGATGCTGATGGGCTTGCTATTGGTGAGGACATTAGTGTGGCAATGTGGATCACAGCCAGAATTCCCCCAGCCTTTCCCAGAGGTACCCGGCATCTTTGTTAGGATCTGTCAGTCCTGATAACTGACAGGAATTTTGTTTTGTTGATGTGGATTACGGGGATGGTGAGTTCTAACATCAAAGGGTAGGTTTGCACTCTGATGAGAAAGCCATTGTTGCTATACCTTGTAATACCACCAACACCAACCCGTAATGGCAGAATTAAACTATGAGCCAACATACCGAAGGTCTTATTTACAGCTCAATGGTTGTCCCTGGGTGTCATTCCCAAACCTGCAAGAGAGAGACAAAGGAGGGGAAGGGAGGGAATGGGAGGGGGAAGAGAGGGAGAGAGAGAAATGACATACAAAAAGAATCTTTGCCATCTCATATAGAGCATTGGCTCACATTACTCCCTTGGTCCAACCCTGTATGTCACCATGCATCCCTGTGATTATTTCAACGTGAGGTTTTTCTTACCTGTAAAAGTTGACCCAACCTCAATTTATCCAGCTTCTCTTTAGATGCCTTTGTGAATGACCAGATATCCTTCTTCCAGATGTTTCTCATGTGATTCAACTCTCTCCATTTATAAATTTTAATAAATTGGGGCTGAAGGTATCTGAGATCAGGTACCCTTGAGGCACAGCTTCAGAGTCTGGTATTCATGTGCGAAAGTCCATTGGGGTTGAACACTAGTGGGAAGGAATCAGGACTGGGTAGAAGAAAGTGCTGTGTTGGGCAGATGCAGCAAAACCCAGGCTGCAACCAAAGAGAGCTCAGAACAGCCTGTCCTGCCCGACATCCATGGCAATTGGTGGAGAACGGGAGCGGGGCTGAGAGCATTGTATTTGAAAGTGACAGAACTGCAATAACCAGCCCTCTCAGCAGCTGGGAAAACAGAATCTCAACCTTGAAGAGAGGCTCTGAATGGCAATGCTTCCCAGAACTCCTACCCTCCACCCTTTCTGCCGCTTAGCCTGATTCCATAAATTATGTCCTTAAACAATTCCTCTAGGGCTCCGATATTTTTGTTGCTGCTGCTCTAGGAAATTTTAAAGTATTCTGTCACCACAGCAATGGATCCTAGGACACCACCACCACCCTTGTTTTTTCTTTTCTCCCACCCACTCCAGATTTCCCATACCCTTGACCAGTATCTCTGCTCCACTAAGTGACTTACCCAGTGGGAAGACCTAGACTTCGTCACTGCTGGTCTGAAACCTTGCAAGCCTTGTCCTCTCAATCTCAAACTGTGGCCCGTGTACACTTACCATCAGAACGGTAAAGGAAGTAAAATGAGACTTGCTGAGGGTCACACCTATTTTTCCTGGTGCCAGTGTACGTCAGCTGTCCCACTTTCTCCCGATGACTACAGTCAGTCACCCATGCTGTGTCCCCAGGTTGACACATCCCCAGAATGATAACTCCTTTTCTTCTCTTGTTTATTACAACAAACTTGAGGCAGTGGAGCAGCATCTGCGGTGTTAAAGTTCATTGGGCTGAGGGTTGTCCCTAATGGGAGCAGTTTCCCTTCAGCATATAAGACCTCCCAGATGCACAGGGTGCAGAGTTGCAGGTCCAGGATGCATGAGTGCTGGCAGCAACAACAAATGCAACCACCTCTGTTTCTACCTTGTTTCCTCAACCTAAGTACTCTTCCTACTGGAGGCACAGCATCATACAACGGCATCTGACGTATGCTATGGTCTAAAATCTGGATGATAGTGCCCCATTCTTTTAGGTTACCATCTAAGTCTGAGTATCTGTGATCATTATAAAGACCATTCTATCCCATTAATAGTCTGTCAGGATCAGAGTGGTATAATAGCTATAGAATCAGTTGGTTGTGGGGTCTTGTGTTCATGTTTACTATACCCTTGCTGTAAATTAGGAGCCTTGAATGGGTACAGTGTCATGTCATAGTATACCATATCTGTGGATCAAGTACTTGGTAATCATTCAGAAAATGCTGGCTGCTACCAAAAGGCATGAAAAGCAAATTTATAGCCATGTGTGTCTCCGTTCAGGAGTGTATTGCCGTGAAGAGACACCAGGATCACAGCAACTCTTATAAAGAAAACATTTAACTGGGGTGGCTCGCTTACCTTCAGAGGTTTAGTTCATTATTGTCATGGTGAGAAGTACAGCAGCAGGCTGGCAGATGTGGTGCTGGAGCTGAGAGTCCTACATCTTGCAGGCAACAGGAAGTTGACTGAGACACTGTGCAGAATCCTGAGCATAGGAAACCTCAAAGCCCACCCCCACAGTGACACACTTCCTCTAACAAGGTCATACCCACTCCAACAAAGCCACACCTCCTAATAGTGCCACTCCCTGTGAGATTATGGGAGCCAATGATATTCAAACTACCACAGTATGTATTAATTCTTATCATGATTAATTGCTGACCTTTCCAATGCAAAAAAAAAAGGATCCAAAGTTGCCATTGAAATGGCCTCTACATTGAATATGCAGGGTCATTTGTGTAAAAGCTAAGTCCGACACTGGACAGTAGCAACAGCTAGATCAGCATTGCTAAGTGGGAGTCCATGCCTGGTAAAGCCCAAATCCTCTGCCACCAAAACCACTCTGTCCTGTGCCCATACACAGGGTAGCTGATAACAAGGTAGACTCCAAGTCCCATCCCCAGTGACCTACTTCTTCCAACTCAGCATCTTGTCCCAATAATGCCTCCACATTATTAATCTAGCAAGGGCTTAATCCTTTGACTAGGACAGAATCCTATCAACTCGCAACCAAACCCTCAACAAAGGAGTCTAGGAGTACTTCAGTGCATTACTTTGTCATTGATGGCTCTGGTGGTGTGGAAGAAAATGGCCCTTCAAAGAGAGTGACACTATTAGGAGGTGTGGCTTTGTTGGAGTATGTATGGCCTTGTTGAGGAAGTGTGTCACTGTGGAGGCGGGCTTTGAGGTCTCATATATGCTCAAGCCACCTCTGGTGTCTTAGACCACTTCCTGTTGCCTGCAAGTCAAGATTTAGGACTCTCAGCTACTTCTCCAGCACCATGTCTGTCTGCATACCACTATGTCCCACCAAGATGAAAATGAATTGAACCTCTGAACTATAAATCACCTCCAATTAAATGTTTTCCTTTTATCAAAATTGTGTGGTCATGGTATCTCTTCACAGCAGTAGAAATCCCAACAAAGACAATGGCCTATTTCAACTGACATCTAGGAAGAACTTTGCCAATTTCATGGCCCCAGGGTGATAAGCACTATCCCTGCTTCGCTAACCACTAGTGGTGGCATTATCCTTGCTCACAACCTGTGGTAATACAGCTGTAAGACCTACCTGAAAGTTGGCTCTCTCAGACCATTCCCAGAGCTGCCAACTGCCTTAGATACCACAAGAAAAGTAAGCATTGAGATGGTAACACTGAGGGAAGTCACCAGCCTTACATGAATAGAAAAAGAGTCTGAGCCAAGGGAGGAGATGAATTGCATTCAACTCACACGAGGACTTAGCTGAAACCACAGAGGTTTCTGAGCTATATGTGGGCCTCTTCAGAGAGACTGTGAGTCGAGCAAAGTGGCTTTCTTTAGTTACTGGCAAATTATAGGAAATAATTCAGTTAGGTGCAGCCAGTCAGTTATCACCACTCCCAATAGCTGAGTGAATCAGGCTCTCAGTTTTGAACAGGCCTGTGGGCAGCACACCATAGCATCCACCACATAAAGCAAATTCTTCCTCCGATAAAAAGAACTAATAACACATAAGTTCTTCTACTGTAAGAAAGGAGACTTAGCCCAGATGAATTAAGCCTAAAAATATCAGTAATATTATTAGTATGGTCATTATGTATGACTTCATAGATCAAAAGGGGGGAAAGTGTATCCTCTATGACCTGAAGGGTGCTCTTTTTATGTTTTGTGTAGCCTTTCCTGAAATAACAGCTTGATGAAGGAAGAAACTCGGCCTTCTGAACTAACTTCTCATGGACGTGTCCTGTCACCATCTGTGAGGAGACATTGTTCATCTGACACAACTTAGAAATAGATGGGAAGAGGGAGCCCTAATCGAAGAATTTCCTTGGTCAAAGTAACCTTTTTTTCAAGGCTGTGGGCAGTGAGCAGAATTGTCAGTCAGGGAGCAGCGTCAGCCAGTGAGCAGCGTCAGTCAGAGAGCCGTGTCAGCCAGTGAGCAGTGTCAGTGAGCAGCATCAGTCAGAGAGCAGCATCAGCCAGTGAGCAGTGTCAGTGAGCAGCATCAGTCAGAGAGCAGCATCAGTCAGAGAGCAGCATCAGTCAGAGAGCAGCGTCAGTCAGTGAGCAGCGTCAGCCAGTGAGCAGCGTCAGCCAGTGAGCAGCGTCAGCCAGTGAGCAGCGTCAGTCAGAGAGCAGCATCAGTCAGAGAGCAGCATCACCCAGTGAGCAGCGTCAGTCAGAGAGCAGCATCAGTCAGAGAGCAGCGTCACCCAGTGAGCAGCATCAGTCAGAGAGCAGCATCAGCCAGTGAGCAGCGTCAGTCAGAGAGCAGCGTCAGTCAGTGAGCAGCGTCAGTCAGAGAACAGCATCAGTCAGTGAGCAGAGTCAGTCAGAGAGCAGCATCAGAGAGCAGCGTCAGTCAGAGAGCAGCGTCAGTCAGAGAGCAGCATCAGTCAGAGAGCAGCATCAGTCAGAGAGTAGCGTCAGTCAGAGAGCAGCGTCAGTCAGTGAGCAGCGTCAGTCAGAGAGCAGCATCAGTCAGTGAGCAGCGTCAGTCAGAGAGCAGCATCAGTCAGAGAGCAGCATCAGAGAGCAGCGTCAGTCAGAGAGCAGCATCAGAGAGCAGCATCAGTCAGAGAGTAGCGTCAGTCAGAGAGCAGAGTCAGTCAGAGAGCAGCATCAGTCACTGAGCAGCGTCAGTCAGAGAGCAGCATCAGTCAGTGAGCAGAGTCAGTCAGAGAGCAGCGTCACCCAGTGAGCAGCGTCACCCAGTGAGCAGCGTCAGTCAGAGAACAACATTCATCTATGGTTCTGCTTGAGTTTCCTCCCTGCTGGATTGTGACCTGGAAGTGTAAGATGGAATAAACCCTTTGCTTTAAGACAATGTTGGTCACGCTGTCTATCACGGCAACAGAAAGAAAACTAGACACCATCTATAACAAGACCTGAAGTGGTTGCAACTTTTACACTCACTATGCTCACACCTTCATCTCCTGAGTGCTAGGATTTGAACATACGTAATCATGCCTTACTCCATACATCCTTCATAAATGTATTCTCCAGCCAAGTGCTTCTGGCAGAACTGAGAACTGGTTATCTTTTCTTCCTCCCTCCCTCCCTCCCTCCCTCCCTCCTTCCTCTCCTTTTCTTCCTTCTTTTCTTTTCATTTGATTTGTTTCTTGAGACAGGATCTCACTATGTAGCTCTGGCTGTCCTAGAACTCACTATGTAGACTGGGCGGGCCTTGAACTCACAAAAATCTCCTGCCTCTGCCTCTCAAGTGCCGGGATTAACGGTGTGTGCCACCACCAGCTCTGGCTCACTTTTCCTCATAACTCTTCTCTGGATGAGCGGCACTGCTTTCACACTGCGTGCCTCTGCAAATTCAGTCAGAATGACCTCTCTTACCCCTTGTCTTCCTCCAGAATTCTATTCATTCTTCAAGACTCTGAGAGCTTATTCATCCACAGCATTGCTAGATTTAGTAAATAAAAATACAGGACATCCAGTTACATTTCAAATAAACAACAAATAATTTTAGCGCAAGTCCACCCAAATGTCCCATGGGAATATTTATTCCCATATATCTTATTTAGCAATCCTATTTCATTCTTCAAATATTTGTTGATCATCTACCATATGATAGTAACTACTGAGCACTGGGAATAGTACCCAATAAATAAAATAACTCCAAAATCCTGCTGTCATTGAGTTTACATTCTAGAGGATGGAGTTAGGGCCATAAATAAGCAGGAAAGTAAATACTCGAACGTATCATTAAAACATAGATACCGTGCAGAACAGAGCAAGGGCGGGAGAACAGGACATGTTGGTGGGAGTGGGTGTTGCCCTTTTACTGAGATCTCATGGAGACAGAGAAATCTAGCAGAGGCCTGACAGAGAAAACACGCAAGATTAGGGGAGTGCACGTTCCAGAATGGACACTCCCTGAGATGGAGGCCTATTTGGCATATTAGGGGCCAGCAAGGAGGCCAGAGTAACTGGGGAACAGTGACCAGAACAAGTAACTAGGAAACAAAGTCAGAGGTGACCACTCTAGATGCTTCTGCATTAACTCTGGAAAGACGGAGCAGACATGAGATTTGGTTTCGTATTTTAGACAAAGTCAATACTCAGCTAACAGATTTGTTAAATAAGTAACTTCTATGCTGAAAACTGACTCTCTGTGGGAACAGGCAGGCAGGAAAGTAACAAGCAGACCAATCATGGGATTGATACCAGAGCCCCAAAGAAAAATGCTAATGTTAATCCCAGCACTCGGGAGGCAGAGGCAGGCGGATCTCTGTGAGTTCGAGACCAGCCTGGTCTACAAGAGCTAGTTCCAGACAGGCTCTAAAGCCACAGAGAAACCCTGTCTCGAAAAACCAAAAAAAAAAAAAAAGAAAGAAAAATGCTAATGGTTGATGGCTGGTAGCTGGCACCATGGTTGTAGAAACAGGGCTTCCAAGTGGCTGGATCTGAACCTACTGAGGAAGTACACTTGGTAGAACTGGTTGATTACATGTGGGGTGTGTGCTATTATTTAGATCTGGAACAAGCCCCAAAATTGCAGTCCCTAGCCTGTTGTCGGGAGCTGGTAGAACCTCTGAGAGGTGGTACCTAGTGGGAGATGGTGGGTCATCTCTGTCTATCTCTGTCTCTCTCTGTCTCTCTCTCTGTCTGTCTATCTCTGTCTCTCTCTGTGGGTCTCTCTCTGTCTCTGTGTGTGTGTGTGTGTGTGTGTGTGTGTGTGTGTCTGTGTGTCTGTCTGTCTGTCTGTCTCTCTCTCTCTGGCTCTCTCTCTCTTCAGTGTCTCCCTGTGTCACTTAGGCTGGTCTCTAACTCTTAGACCGTTTCCTTCCTCACCCCCTGAGTAGCTAGTACTACAGATTCATGCCACAGCTCAGCATCCAACCTGATTCATTCTATATTGAATGAGGGATAGACAGACAGAGAGTCAGAGAATAGAAAGACGATGCTTTCAAAAGGTTTGTTTATAAAATAGGAATGATCCCATAAGAGTCAGAGGGAATAATGTCATTTAAAACAAGGGTGAGAGGGCCAGGGGCAAAGTCCAGGAGCAGGGGAGACAGGAAGGGAACTGGTGCCAAAGTGGAGAATCTGGCCAAGGTCAGGAGCACAGAAGGCCTCACATTCGGAGCCAGGATGAGCAGAGAATGAAGCCGGGAAGTAGACAGGAGCTTTGGGAGGAGCCATTACAAAGGGTGGTCCTCTGTCTTGGCCAAGTCTGAAGCAAATTAGGGGTAAAGAAGGAAAGAAGGACCTGTCCAAATACTGGAGAGGGAGCCTATGTAAAGTTGTCGGGGAGGGGGAGTGTCCCGTGGACGCATGGGACAGCCAGACAGCCCTTCAGCTGCTTGGGATCTAAATTCAAACCAGCACAGCCTGGTTGTGTGTTTTTCTTCCGTCACATTCAGCTGTTCAAATGCAGGCAAGGAGTAGGCTGAAAACTGGATCGAGGCAGGGCGGGAATTCTGGCAAGCAAATGTGTCAAAGGGATCAAGAAGCCAGGAAGTCTAATGTGTGGGCAGGGGAATGTTTACAGTGACTGCCCGAAAACTCTAAATTGGGGTGGAGAGAAATGAGGACATCAGGGGGCAGGAAATAACAGACAGGTGGTGGAATTCATAGGCAGCTGGGGGCGGGGGGGTCCAGTAGGCTTGGAGGATTACTAGGCTTGGTGAGAGAATAGAAACAGGTGGAAAGAGAGCCGAAATAAGACATGGCAGTCAGGAGGCCCTGGAGAGAGTCTGTGGAAGGCTTGAGGTTATGGATGACTAACCGAGACAGTAGCAATCAAGACAAGAAAGGCAAACAGGTAAGCTGAGACCGAGAGATTAAGGTTTCTGTGCACGCGCAGACACCAGCAACAGTTGCGTGTTGGCGAGGAGGATGATGATGAGCCGCCATGTCTGCTTTCTACTGTTGCTCTGACAGGCTACCACAACCTACAGCTCAACACAATACACATGGATTCTCTTCTCATATGCTCTTTCCAAGGCGTTGAAAGTAACAGCAGGCTGGTTCTCAACGGCAGAGCCTATGTCCAATCCTAGGCACTGCTCAATGTCCTAGGTTGCAGGCTCCTCCTCCACAGTGACACCATCACACCCTTTGCCACTGCCCAGCCTCTCCTCTTGGTTCTGACACTCGCATAGATTACTTTGGCTTCATGAAGATAATACTTCCCGCTCTCCACAAAGTCTCCCTTGCTATCTACTTAGCCTCAGCTCCTGGAGATGAGGGCATTGATGTTGTTTTTCTCGCAACTTAGCAGCCACACCTGAATCCTGTTGATATTTTAACTACCTATACCCGCAAGGTCCCGCAGTTAGCACCCGACCATTCAGATTGTGGCCTGGAGAAACTTCCAGCCCTGCTGGTACCGGCTGGGCCATGACTGCCACTACCAAATGTAGTTTTTAACTAAATCTCTATAATTTGATTTACCAATAAAGACTCGGGAGTCAGATGCCGGGGTGAAAATTTGCTAGATCAGAGAAACTGAGAAGCAACCAGCTGACTTTCCTTTTTGGCTAGAGACCCAGTGTCTCTCCACTCATCCCAAACCAAAAAAAAAAGACTGTGAATCTCCAAGTCCCTCCCTACTCCTTCCTGTGCAACTCTCTAGCCATATTCCTGGTTCCTCTGTCTAGTTCTGTCAACTAGTTGCTGGCTCCGCCCCCTGGCCCACAGTCGCAGAGTTTCACAGTGTGATCGAATAGCCCACATCACATGGATATCTTGGGAGGGTCATCCTTTTGCCTCCCTCAACCTGCTTGAAGAGTCTCCACTTCTAGCTGCTCTGCCCCTCTCCATCCCAGACTGGATTTATAAGATTCCTGCATAGTAGGAGCTAGGCCTTTCTTGAGTATTTATTGTGGGAAGTTTGGGGTCAATTTGCTATTAAGTAGATTCTGTTGTCCTAAACATTTCACTCTAATTCTGGGTGTTATTTTATGCCTTTGTGTCCCCAGGGAGACTGCAAATCCAACCAGGACAGAAACCACTCAAATACACCTCCACGCTCCAAGTGTCCAACATGGCATCTGGCACACAGGACAAGTTAATGAACCTTTCTGAATAAATGAACGAACTCTGGTTGCTTTTAGCAACAAGAGCACATTAAGCGACCTACATATATGACAAGACAAAATTTTTATAATCCTATTCAATTTTATTGTTGTTATTTTGTTTTGTTTTTGTTGTTCCGAGAGGCTCTTACCTCAGATCCACCATGTACTCAAGCTGTCCTTGCACTCACAACAATCCTCCTGCCTCAGTTTCTTGAGTGTTTGGAGGCACATATATCAAGTCCTATCTGGTTTCTTGAAAAATACTAAATTAATATGCTGTAATACATGTAGGCATCATCTCTAGTCTTCACACCCATCCCACCCAGATGTCTGAAACCAATGGGAGGCTTTTTTATGTTATGTATTTTTTAATATCCACCAGTTAAACATATCCAATCCAGAGCACTTAGATATGAAAGTTGTCAGTGTTTCTACCAAGGCTAAATTTAGTAACTTAGATTGGCCCATGTCTCCATCTCTGGGTCAAACAACAATCAGAGAATGAAAAAATATGGAAGTAATTGAACAAAGTCCCAAATTCCTCCAAAGGAAGCCTGGCAAAATAATAATATTCCAAACAGAAATCACCTGTGTGGAGTGGGGGTCAGTTCTGTTGGTGCAGTGTTTGCCTAGCAGACATGAAGCCCTGGGTTCAATGCTCAGTGCTGGGGAGGGGGGGCGGAAGTGGTAGTGTACACCTGCAATCCTGGCACTTGGGAGGTGGAGCCAGGAGGATCACGATTTGAAAGCCATACTCACTACATAGTGAGTTCAAGGCCAGCCTAGGCTACATGCGGCCCTGCTTCAAAAACAAAAATCAGCTGTAGACTTATAATATCCTCTTACAAAAATTACCATAAAGAATTAAAGAACAGAGAGACTCTTATATCTACAGTTACAGATGATGGGAAATTGTGTTCTGGGTCACTGAGTCCATTATAAATCTTTCGTAATCCGAATCATCAAAGTATAGTTTTTTGGTTTTTTTTTGTTGTTGTTGTTGTTTCATCAGACAGCTTATCTCCTTCGGCTCCTGTGGGACACTTTGTAGATTACATAGGCCAGCATCAGAGACGCATCCCAAGGTAGATGTGGCTCACTAGTAGAGCCCTTGCCTAACATGTATGAAGTCTTGGGATCTGTCTCCAGCACCACAACTGACCCACAAACAATGATCAGGTACAGAACTGAATCAATGCCAGGAGATTTTTGTTATCAAAATTATTGGGACTCCATCCTAATTTACAAGTCCTGCCCTTGCCATGTGCTACCTAAGTATCTCTAAAAACAATAGATCATATAGATACATGTTTTCATCCATCACATTTTAAGGAAATGATCCCTGTATTGGCTGCTCTGCTCAACGCCGTCACAAAATACCCTGCGAAAGCATCTTAAGGAAGGGTTTACTTTGGCTCATTGCTGGGGGATAGAGTTCAGTACGAACAAGGAAGCCACAGGGACAGCACCTTGAGACGGCCAACTACAGGCCACACTGGCTCCACAGTCAAGAAGCAAAGAGTGACGAACACTGGATCTCAGCTTGTTTGCTCTTTTTTTATTCAGTCCAGATCCCCAGACACCTGCATTCAGGGTGGTCTTCCCACCTCAACCCAGGTTAGACGACATCTCACAGACATGCCCAGAGACTTGTCCCACAGGTGACTCTGGATCCTGACAAGTTGACAATAAATATTAAATAGCACACTTCTCAAACTATAAATGTATACAAGATATGCCTTAAAATATGCCAGGCCAATTGATTGGAGAGTTGGCTTATGAGTAAAGCCACTTGCCACTAAACCTAATAACTTGAGTTGGATCTGCAGACCCACATGATAGAAGGAGAGAACCAACCCCTGCAAACTGTCCTCTGACCTCCATATGCATGCTGCCATGGCACATTCATGCATAAATATAATTTTTAAAATGATAACAGGCCCACCTTTTGTCAACAATTTCTACAGTCTTAGCTTCCAGATTCAGGCCTTGTATAATGCCTAGACACATTTTAGGCATCGGAGGAACACTGGCCACAGGTATTTTATTTATCTCTTCAAGAAAATGTAAGTGGTTTTCTTCTATCAATCATTCATCAGATGTTGATGCCATCCAAAGAACAAGCCATGCTGAATTCGAGGCAGGCACTGGTGCTTGGGGAGCGCCATCTTGCCATTGCAATCAGAACGAGGCTGGGTACATGCCCCGGAGGAAGGCATACATGGCCTCGGCAATCTTCTCCAAGTGTTCACTGGAGTGTTGCTGCCAACAACAGAAGTGAATGAGGTCATCTGCCTCTTACCTTTGTGGGAAATGAGAGCCTCCGGGGCTCCTGCGCATTGACTGTACTCTAGCTTTGATGGGGGCTGGCTATCCCCATGCCTTAGCTGCTTGGAAATGCATTGAGCTGTGATTTATGCGTGTTTGCATACATACGTTACACTTCTATAATAAGGTTAGTAAAAATTGAAAGAGCAAGAGATTTTTGTCCAACCCTCAGATGTTTCTTTTCTTTTTTTTTTTCACTTGTGAAGTAGGGATTGGAGCCTAGGGCTTTGCACACCCTAGATAATAGAGTTCCATCCCCAGCCTTTTGCCATGGAGTTAAGCTTACTACTACTCCATCAGATGGGCTCCCTCAGCCACACAGGACTAAGTTCTCGTAAGTGTACCCCAGAAAAGCAGATTCTCCCAAACTGAATCAGAAACCGCAATTTAAACAAAATCCCTCAGCTTAGTTTATTTTGATTTTTTAAATTCATATTTAACTGGTATACAGACATGTTAAAAACTGAAAGTAGTCACAGAGAAATCACATAATTTTTTTTTTCCCAAAACAGGGTTTCTATATAAACAGCTCTGGCTGTCTTGGAACTCTCTTCATAGACCAGGCTGACCTCGAACTCACAGACTGCCTGCCTCTGCCTCTTGAGTACTGGGTTTAAAGGCATGTGCCACCACTTCCCAGCTCGCCATATAATATTTTATTATACGTTAACTTTTTTATCTTAAGCTTGGAATGCGGTAGTGCTTCCACTGGTCTCTCGGTTCCTTCCGATTTTGTTTGCTTGTGTCTTTATTTAAGACTGAACTGATGGAAACAGCAGAAATGATGACGCAGGCCCTGGCCCACCAGCCACTGTTTTCATGCAGGAATCACTGCCCAGAAGCCCACAGCTCACTCTTCAGCTTGGTTTTGCCATAGGAGTCAGTGTGCTGAAATCACTGCTGGCTGACTTCAATTTTGCCAACATTTTCTGGAGAGGGGCACTACGGTAGACCCCCATCTGCCAACAATTCTGACCTTTGCAGTGCATTTTGCCACCTCACTGTGACCTAGACCAGAGCCTGAAGAACTCATGTAATGTTTTGATATATGCACATCACTGTGATGATCGAACTAGGTTAAACACCCACCCTGGGTGATCTGAGCATATTGTGAACTCTGAGAAGCCCTGATCTACAGTATAACCGTGTACACGGAGACATACAAGATGAGAAGGGTGAGCTGAATGGCCGGGGGAGGGAGGGTAAGGATATCAAGCTAGCCTGAAAAGATTTCTCTCCCCAAAACGGTCCTGCAACACGCTCCCTCGCCCCCCAGGTTTGCTCTCAAGCTTAGCAATTCAGAGATCTGAGGCCTCAACAGCCTGCCTTATTTACGGTTTAGCATCTTAGGCAAGAGCAGTAACCGATTAAAACCCATTCAGAAGACGCCTGAATTCTGGGCTAGGAAGTACTGGTGTGCGCCGGCATTCATTTGAAAAGATAAATGGTCTCTATAGCTAGGGACAGAGAAAACTGGGCCAAACACAAGGAGAACGTGCCAGAGGAGGGCTCCGCAAATAATTAGCCGCTAATTTTAGCCCATAGGCTTACCTATTTTTTCATTATTCGGTGAAACTGTTTCACAGTTGTGAAATACGATCCTGCCAGAAGAGCGGCCCCAAATAACACTTGAGACCCAGCGACACTGTCTCAGATGACCGGCACCTGAAGCGGGGCAGCATCCCGGGTGCACAGACAGGCCGCTGCCTCTTCTTCGCTTTCTCCATCCTGTCATCACTATTGCTGAATTTGCTCTTTTCATTTATTTAAAACAAGATTATAAGGAAACAAACTCCTAGAGCACACACTTCTAAGCCCCGTGGAGACGATGTCTTGTATCTCTATGGCATACTCTTTAGTATGTCCTTGAGCCACCGGGGATTGTTTGCCTAAGAGTGCTGCGCTGCTAACTCGTTTTGCCTGTGCCTCCCTCTGACCTGGAGAACACTTCCTCCTGCATTAGTGGTTCCCCAGCTTGATGCCATCTTGAGTCTGCATTTCCGAATCCTCCAGGTTCCCCTGTGTGTTGGTCTCTGCTAAAGCTAGAAGCAGGTTCTGTTGTTAATGGACACTTACTGGTATTTCAAAGTCACATTGGGTTCCATTCTGAACATCCAAATTGATTGCATTCTGTCCCTGCAAATGGGTGCCTTTTCCAAATCTGGTGACTTTGAGATCCTTGTCAAAGTTAGTGATAAAATACATTCGACCAGGATGTCCTTAGGTTAGTTGATGAGGAGCCAAAGAGCAACCTTGCTTAGAGATTCTCAACAGACTTATCATCACCAGTGGCTCAGCTCCTGGCTTTCCGTCTCCTATGGCATAGAATCAACCACCCTATTCATATCCCCTGAGGTTACTTCACCCCACTGTCTGCCACCACCTCCCACCATAGATCCTGCCCCTTCAGCGCAAGAGGAAATAGCATTGGTCTGGCATAATCTCTTTTTACTGAGCCATGCCTTGGCATTCAAAACGTAAGGAAATAGGACCAGTTTCTCTGCCCGCTGGCCAAGGCACTCCGCAGAGAGCCCAGTGTGGTTTCCGAGTGGCATTTTGTAAGTGGGACAGAGAACAGGCAGGGTCACCCGATGCCCAGAAACACACATGGGTGAAGATATCTGTTAGTAAAACTGGCAAGAATGATTCAAGATCTGAGGTCACAAGGGACCGAGAGCAGCAGATTAGGCGGACAGGCAGCCACCATAGATAAAATCTGACCTTTTTCCACAACCCCACTCCGCAGTTTTCTTCAGCCACCAGAGAGGAAAGCCACCCTCCACCCCTTCCAATCTAACCAGCAAGGCAGACAATGGTCATGCAAACAAAGCTGCCTTACTCAGCAACAGGAGAGCAAGCTCCCTGTGGCTCTGTGTGTTTAAATGACACCTCCAACTTGTGCGGGCAGCCCACCGGCGCTAAGTCTACTCTGCTTTAGCTTGTCCTGATAATTTATTTTTTGGGTTAAACACCTACCACTCTCATGGGGTTCCCTGGGGGAACTATTTTCATTCCTCAGAACCATGTCTTTTCGAGAAGTTAAATTTCATTCTTCCCTCTCTGGTTCTGACTTGACCGTGAGGTACATTGTTTGTTCAAGGTCAAATATCTCTTTATAAGTCAAGCTCCTTTGTCTCTCTGTAAGCAGCCAGGCGTCGGGAACTCTGTATTCTTAATACAAGTATTCCTCATCCTGTGGCAAAGGGAAATTTTTCTGGCAAATGCCAACACTAGAAAATAAGTAAGAAGACAAGGCTGGGTGTGGTGGGGTTTTGACTGAGGCAGGGGGAGAGGATTTAATTGTTGCCTGGAGGCTCAGTTTCAGGACTTAGAAGTTCATTTTTCATACAGTTGGTAGACTGAAAATTGCTGTGGAAAATATGGCAGGTGGTAGTGGGGGACGCTTGTCCTCCTTCTCAGGGCTGAGCAGCCAGAACCTGCTCTCTCCCTACCTGCTGGGACTCCTTCTGGCTCTGTCTGAAAGGCTTCTTCACTATTCCCAGAGGTCCCAGCCCTTGCGCCTTCACAATTGCGGGGAACCAAGGTCTAGAAAGCAGAAGGTTCTTCCAAGACCAGCTGTCTCCCATCTCTTTCTTAAATCCAACAATAAGTTCTCCAAACCTCAGCTCCACTGATTTAGGGGTGTCCCCCTGCTTCCCTGAGGGCCCTCCACTCACCCTATGTCCACAGGTCCCTTTTCTCTGCCTTCTCTAGAGCTCATCTCCCCGAAGCAGCTCTGATGACACAGACTCACTTTACTAGCAGCTTGGCCAGTCTATCTGCTTTTCACACTGAATCTCATGATCAATTTGGGATTTAAATCAGTCCTAACAGCTGATCATTGATTAGCCCGCAAAGCGACAGATTTGGCACCATGAAGGACTGCCGAATCCTGCTATGTCTGGTAATGTATATATCCTCAATGGAATCTACTTAATCCAATTTAGTGTCACCTAGAAAGAGTGAGTCTCAATTGAGGAATTGCTTCCATCAGACCAAACTGTGGGCCTGTTTTTGTGGCATTTTTATAATTGCTAACTAAGGTTGGAGGGCCCAGACCACTGTGGGCAGCGCCATCCCTAGGCAAGTAGATTTGAGCTGTATAAGAAAGACAGTTAAGCAAGCCACAGAGAGTAAGCATTTCTCCACGCCATTGCTTCAGTTCCTGCCTCTAGGCTCCTGCTTGAGTTCCTCCACTGACTTCACTCATGGGAGTGTAAGCCAAATAAATCCTTTCTCCCCCTCCCCCTGCTCAAGTTGCTTTGGACCAGTGTTTTTCTTTTTTGTTTGTTTTGACTTGTTTTCAATAGCAGCAAAAAGTAAATTATAAAACCTACCAAGTACAAAGCATAGAAGAAACTAAACTATTGCTTTTCTAAGAAACCTAGAATCATAGAGTCAAATAAATATTAATAATTATACTTAGAAATCAGGAGAAAGTAGGAGTCATAAAATGCAAAGGTATTTTTTTTTTTGAGTCAGGTTTCATGTAGTCCTGATACTTGCTACACAGATGAAGATGTTCGTGAACTCTTTGTGCCCTCCTCCTGAGTGCTGGAATTGTGGGTATGCGCCATCATCCCAACGGTTGCAAAGGGTATTTTGAAACCTCAAAATAGAGATGTCTCACCCAGCCTTAAAAATTCAGGAAAAATTTCTGGATAAGTCTGGAGTAAGCCCCAACGTGTTACTTTGCAAGGCAAATCTAGAATTAAGATAGCAAAGAAAAACCAAATTACAGCTCAGAAAAATCAAGTTATAGCCTCAGTGTGATGGTGGCTTATACCTGTAATCCCAGCACCCAGAAGGCTGAGGCAGGAAGATTGTCATGAGTTCCAAGCCAGTTTGAACTGCAGAGTAAGAGCCTGTCTGAAAATAAAAATTACAGTCCCATAAAGGTTCAGCCCCCATATGGAAAGAATTGATATCATATCCTTGACCAAACCTGTCTAGCCAGCCAACCTTCGTGCTGTAAACACAACCTGACGGTATGAAATGCTGGTCTGTGGCAGTGGCTATGTCCTGGTGTCCTGGGCGAAAGGACAGATTGAGGGCTCTAGGTTTATTTTATCCCGTTCTGACTCGCTAAAATTTTTCATAACAGGTCTTCAGAGGATCCAGTAAACCTGAGACTCAGTTGTTGCAAAAAAAGAAAGAAAGAAAGAAAGAAAGAAAGAAAGAAAGAAAGAAAGAAAGAAAGAAAGAAAGAAAGATGTCCTCCCAAGTCAGAAAAATGGAACACAGGCTTAGGGATGGATTGCATGTGACCGAGCCGGCAGAATGGTACCCAAGAACCCTTTGTGTCTAAATGTTCCTTACAGAGAAGCATCAGCTGCCCATGGCTATGTGCAAACAAGTCAAAAGCCTGAACTACTTAGGTCTGCTACTTCCTACAAATAGAAACCAAAAAAAAAAAAAAAAGGGTAAAACAGCTTCTGGTCTAAATGAGATCAACCCACCTGACCCACAAAAAAAAAAATCTAATTAATTTACAATAAGACAATTAAGGAAATTCCCATGGAATAAGTGAACTTGGGCTTTTAACTCATTCTAGGTAAAACCTGGGGGTAAATTGGTTTTAGGGAGAAACATAAATATTTCTGTGTTTATTTGGATTTCTTTCTTTTTTAATGATTTATTTATCTCTATCTCATGTGTATTGGTGTTTTGCCTGTGTACGTCTGTATGAGGGTGTCAGAACCCCCTGGAGTCACAGACAGTTGTGAGCTGCCATGGGGTGGGGGGTTGCTGAAAATTGAACCCTGGTCCTCTGGAAGAGTAGTCAGTGCTCTTAACCACTGAACCATCTCTCCAGCCCAAGTTTCTTGCTTTCATAAGAAGGATCCCTGGCATTTTCCTAACAAAAAGTGTTTGTATTTCTCTGATCCCAAAAGGCAGGAGTGGCGTCTTATATTTTGTATCCTGAAGAGGTAACTCCTAGAAAAATAGAAAAGAGTGGGCCAAGCGCAGTGGCTCACACCTGTGACTCAGGAGGCAGAGGCAGGAGCTCCGAGTTTGGGGTCAGCCTATACCTACACGCACAGGGGGTTCCAGGGCCGCACAGTGAGGCCCTGTCAAACAAAAGGACTGTGTGAAATGGCTCAGCAGAAACGGAGGCTTGCTGCCAGGTCTGATGACCTGAGTTTGATCCCCAGGATCCACATTGTGGAAGGAGAGAAGGGATTCCTGAAAATGTCCTGTGGCACGCCAATGCCGCCCCCACCCCTGCATAAACACACGTACGTAAATAAATAATAAATAAACAAACGCAACTTAAACTTGTTTTTAATCTTTGAAAGAAGAATAAATGTTTATTGAATGGATTTCAAAACCCCATATTTGGAGAGAGGGAGGCGAATCACCCAGTCTGTGTTTGCCCAGGCAGTGACTCACATACTCCCGGCCTCGTTCCAACCGTCTTAACGCAGAACGTAAGAACAAGCCCTAAGTCCTGCTCAGAATCTCCAACATTTCAGATCGTGTTTGTTTTTCTGGGTAGGGTCCGTTGTTTATTTCTCTCTCAATTTGTGTTGTTCTCTTTGTCTGTCCTTCAACCTGTTTGTCCATGCTGGTGGACAGCTTGCACATGGAGTGGAAGGGACACACGTTTTTAAGGCTTCGTGGCTCTCAAGTGGGTGCTTCAAGATGATGGTTTGAACGGAGCCTTTGGGAGATCGTAGTGACTGACATTGGCCTAAACAAACTG
Source organism: Microtus ochrogaster (assembly GCF_000317375.1). Taxonomy (NCBI): domain Eukaryota; kingdom Metazoa; phylum Chordata; class Mammalia; order Rodentia; family Cricetidae; genus Microtus; species Microtus ochrogaster. Next base: position 84,655,595 of record NC_022013.1, read on the forward strand.
AAGAACCACAAGAAACAGCCTCTCTCTGGAAGAATACTGAATGACATCAGTGTGTGTGTGTGTGTGTGTGTGTGTGTGTGTGTGTTTACACGAAGCACCGTCATTTAAGTAATCAGTCTTCACTGCTTTGAAAATCATTCTCAGTGCTGGGGGTGGGGGGTGGGAGGGAGAGTTGGGGAGCGGGGGGATCCCCAGTTCTCCGTGCAGCTTCTCTGTTTTATACATTCCATCATCCCCTGCCTAAAGAACATTCTGCACATAGTCAAGATGGGTATTCCCTAGTCAATTAGCATTCTCAAGATAATCCCCACAGGCGTGCCCAGAAGCCCACCTCTCAGGTGAGTCTAGAGCCGGTGAAATTGACAATTAACTTCAACCACCACACACTGTATTATTGCTTTGTCCTAAAGCCATGGCACTGTTACGTATTTCCAGCATAAAAATGACCACCCTGTACATACTTCACGGGTCCCCTCTGATAAACCTCCCAGGCCCTGAGCTAGAACATCTGGGGACTCTTCAGTTTCGTTGAGCTTCTGCCTTGTATAAAGATGGCTGCAAAGTGGGGAGGCTCACTGCACAGCATGGGTTAAATCAGCAGTTTCCAAGGGTCCCCAAAGACTGATCCAGACCCCTGGGGATCAGGAAGAGCAGCAGCTGCTTGTCAGCTCAGAAGTTCCAGGTGCGCTGATGCTCATCCAACCATCAGATAGTTTTAAATGATTTGATTTGTATGCATGTGGCCATGCATGCCATAGCACATATGTGAGGACCAGAAGATAACCTGGTGTCTCCTTCCATCGTGTCGTCAGGTTTGGTGGCGGGTGCCTTTACCCACTGAGCCGTCTCACTGACCACAACGATTTGATTTTACAGGTGAAGAGATTGCAATTAGAAGTGATTTGACCAAGGTCACAGAGCAAACCTATGACTGAGCCTCAATTAGAGAATTAGAAATCACCTTTTCATTTTATCCACCAAGGATATTACATGAACGTTATAAATAACTAATTCTGAATGGAATATATATATATATCAAATGGGTCAGGTTGACCTTCAGAAAGCATATGAAAGTTGTGTTACCATGTGCCATTTCATGTGGTTTATCCTCCCTCACGCAAGTGGCTACACAAGACAAAAAAAGTCTCCTTTGGTAGTATCTGATTCCAGGATGTACACAATTAAAGCAATTTTTAAGAGCCAGTCCATCGTATGAGAGGGATTTGCAGAGAAGACAGCTAGAAAAGCAGTCAAAAATGGGCTCTCTCCTTTTCCGGCTGCACCCAGCAACATTTACAGTTACTTTCTGTATTGTTCTGCTTTCAGTTACTGTAGCAAGACACCCGAGACAGTCAACTTTAAAACGGGAAATGTTTTTTTTGTATACGCTTTGGCAGCTTCAGTGGGCGGTTAGTTGGCCCCATAGCTTTTGGCCTTGTGGGGAGGCAGGAAGTCACCAAGAGAGCACACACTGGAACCAGATGCTGCTGTCCATACAGCAAATAAGAAACGGAAGGGAGAGGAGAGAGCAGGTTTCAATAGCCCTCCAAGAGTGCTCCACTCGTGACCTCACTTCCTCCACCAGGTCCTCTTAAAGGTCCTGTCACTATTCAAGAGTGCCAGCTTGAAAACTAAGTCTACAGCACAAGGGCCTCTGAAGGGCTTTCCAGACTTCCCACTCTAGTTGCGGACTCCCGCTTCTAGCGCTTTCCTTCCCTTTCACCTGGTTCCCTTTGCTGTTGAGTTGCAGCTGGCGAGTTCCTCGTATAGAATATCAGTCGGTTCTCTGTTACTATAATGAAGTAGCTGAAGCTTGGTGGTGGAGACAGAAAAAGCTTTTTTAAACCAGTGGTTTTTGAGTCTGAGTGTCGAAACGAGACAGCACTAGCTCTCACAGTAGTCACCCTAACTCCAACAGATCTCTTCATGATGTCATCATGACAGGAGAGACAGGAAGCCAGAGCATAAAGAAAGACCTCATTTTCAGACCTAACTTCTGAGGGCAGCATCCTCAACAAACTCCCACCAAGTGTCCCCCCGTTAATGGTCCCACCAGCTCTCAACATTGCTGCCCTGGAGACCAAGCTTCCAACATATGAACCCCTGGGGGGCATGCTCAAGCCACTGTCGCACAGGTGCACAGGGTCCTCCAGCCTAGCTTTGCTATGATTCTGCCAAACCTCTCACCATCTCCCCAGCCCACCAGCTCTGTGCCAACTGGATTTCCTGTGCTCTGAACGCTGCACCCTCTCCTACAGCTCTGGTTCTTCACGTTCGCCGATCCAGGGCCTGGAATTCTCCACTGCAACCCTCTGGGATGCTCTCAATCCTCTTTGTTCTCTAACAAACTCTTCCTTGGCCAAGATAACTCTAACAAAGCACCATCTCCTCTAAAGGTTACCCCAGGGGTGCTGGGCATAGTGACTCAGCTTGCCTTCCTGGGTCAAAGAAATCTCTGCTGGAATTTCAGCTTTTCTGTATATGTGTTTGAATCCACCTAGTTGGGGATTAAGGGACCAAGGGTAGCCTGCGGCTCTAGTGCTCTTGATAACTGCTGTATGTAACCCATCAGCAAACGCTGGAGAAACACAATACTGCAGCCAATGCCTCCATTACAAACCTTTCAAAACATATTATATTGAGATACATGAGATATAATTGTATTTAAAATACCATACAGTTCACCCACTTGACATATACAATTAGGCCGGATGGTAATGGCACATGCCTTTAATCCTAGCACTTGGAGACAGAGGCAGGTGGGTCTCTTAGTTTGAGGCCAGTCTGATCTACAAAGTAAGTTCCAGGACAACCAGAGCTACACAGAGATGGCCCATTTGAATACTGTGTTAAGATGGAATCATATATATAACCTTTCGTGACTGGCGTCTTTCACTTAATGTAACTTTTCAAAGCAGTGCCAAAATTTCATGTGTGTGTGTGTGTATGTTTTCATTTCCATGGTTAGGTAGGATTGTTTGGGTGGAATTGATGGGCCACGTAGAAACTACGCTTTCAAACTTTTGGAGAATTGCTGGGCCATTGTCCAAAGCAACAGTGCCATTTTACATTCCCACCAGTGGTACAGGCAGGTTCAATTTATCTGCATCCTCACTAATTCCTGTTATTGTCCCTGCCCCTGCCCCTGCCCCTGCCCCTGCCCCTGCCCCTGCCCCTGCCCCTGCCCCTG
>NC_022013.1:84658884-84687087 GCF_000317375.1 Microtus ochrogaster
CCCCGCCCCGTCACCTTCACCATCCTGTGGAGTGCGACATGGTATCTGATTATGGATTTTCTCTGCCACTCTCTGTGACTAATAATTCTAAGCACATTTTCGTGTTCTTCATGGCAACTTGTTCATTTTCTTTGGAGAGATATCTCAGATTATTTGCCCATTTTCAAAGTGGGTTATTCATCTTTTTATTGTTGCAAGAATTCTTTTTATGCTTTAGATATGTCTCTTGCCAGACGTGTGGTTTGCAAACGTTTGTCTCTAATTCCATGGGTTCTCTTTTTACTTCCCTAACATTGTTCTTGGAAGCACAGAAGTTGTTCTGTTTTTCAAGTCCAATTTATCCAAAGCCAGGGAGCACTTTGTAGCCCAGAATGAGAGGTTTAGGTTTTACTCTAAATTGATCATTTTTAATTTATTAATTTTCAATTTTTCCTGCATGTATGTTTTATTTTTTTGATGTTTGTGCCCTGTTACCATATTAAGAAACTCTCGCCTAACACAAGATAATAGAAATTTCATACCAGATCTTTCTCGAGGAGTTTGGTACCTGGTAGTTCCCTGCCCCATTTGTACCTATAGTAAATCTTGAGTTAATATTAGGGAATGACTTGAAGTCAGGGTTCAACTTGGCCTTTGCCTATAAAGATCTATTGTCCCAGTATTATTTGTTGAAAACTACTCTCTCTCCACTCTTGGCCCCCTTGAAGAATCACCTGACCATAAACATGAAGGTTCATGGAGTCACTTTTGCTTTTATCTGTTAAGCTCTGGTTCTACAAAGAAAACTTGAGGCAATAGAACCTGGTGCTCAAAGAGCCCTTAAAATTACAGTAAATCAGGATCCTAAGGCTTGACAGGCACAGATGATGGGTTCCACTGTTGAAGGCTCTTCCTCCACTCCTCCTTACATAAAAGACCCCACAGGCTGTGCCCTTGCTCGATAGGCTTCCTCTCCAGAGAGCGTCTCTAAAACCCTCATTTTTTCTGCTTAGTGTACAACCTGCAGGGCTGGTGAGATGGCTGAGCAGTTAGAAGCACCGGCTACTTTACCAAAGGACCTGGGTTGCACTCCCAGCACCCACATGGCTGCTCGTAACCATGACTCGGAGTTCCAGTTCCAAGGGATCTAATGGCTTCTTCAAGCCTTCTCAGGCACTGCCTACATATGGTGCACAGACTTACATGCAGGCAAAACACCCACACAGATAAAATAATAAAATTGAAAACAAGATAAGAAACCCTTCGCCATTCAGATTCTCTTCTCTCCCTTATCACATGTATATTCTGCATTTCACCTTAGAATTCCTATTCTGAGTTTCTTGATATATTAGGTGTGACTTTTAGCACTGTGGTTTATTTTTGGTCAACATATACATATTGAACTTCTACCCTGTGTCTGGTCTAGCTATTGGCTCAAGGGACACAGGGATAAGCAAACCAGAAAATGTCTGAACCTGAAAGAACGTGCATTTTAGGGTAAATAAGTATATTTATTTACATGTATATAACTAAAAATCAAGCAATTGAATTAATTAATTAATTAATCCAGGAGGTAATAAGGATTATAAACAATGAATGGTACCAGGATCGCAGGTGAAAATTTAATCCTTTTTAGAAAGTGAAGGACTCTAACACACACGAGCATGGCTACTGTGGCTCCAACAGTATTTGCCCTTTTCCCTCTTACCCTCTCCCTTGCTAGAAACCATTAGATTGCACTCCTAAAGCTAACCCCCAAGGTCTATTTCCTTATTTGACCACTAACTCATTCCTGAGATAAAGCACCAAGATCCAACAATCAAAATTCATCATTCGGCTAATATACTCAGTCAGAACTTACTCACTCTAGCCTAGACTCCCCCTTTTCTCTTTTAAAAACCCACTTCTGCATAAAACAAGCAAGCAAACAAACAATCCATCTACTTGTTGCTTGTTGTCTGACTTTTCAGCCTTCCCCACTGCCCTTCCAGGGTAGCAAATCTCCTTTGTGCTGAGAATTTGTTGTCTGGGTGTGTCCTGTACAATTCTGAGGGAGGCGACCTCTCTTACAGAAAGAATTGTCAATGACAACTTCCACAAGATGGTAAAACAGACACAAGTCCAAGCTGGAAAGATTGCTCAACAGTTAAGAGCACTTGTTCTCGCTGAGGATGTGGGTTCCCCACTATTCACACTGTCCAGCTCCAAGGGATCAGACATTCTCCTCTGTGCTCCACGAACTCCGTACATACATGGTGTGCTTACAAGCGAGCAGAACACCCATCCACATAAAATTAGACAACAACAACAAAAAAAAGAATGAGCCAAGCCTGAGAAAGAATAATGCAAGCAGAGACAACAGCAGGCTCAAGGGCTCAAAGCCGGGTGTATGGCACAGCAGGAAAACAAAAACAGGCCTGGGGTGATGGTACCTGCCCTTAGAAGAGACAGAGGCAGGTGGATCTGTTAGTTCAGGGCCAGTGTGATCTACAGAGAGAATTTCAGATGAGCCAGGAAAGGTGCTGGAGTAGCCTGGAGGAGGGGGAAATGGGTAGATGATTGGAGACGGGGAGAAAAGGGAGAAAAGCGGAAAGCAAGATCAGGAAGCACTTTGGAAAAGAGTTCCAGTTTTATTCTAAGGTGAGGGAAAACCCCTTGGAGAATTTAGGCAGAAGTCACAGACGCTGTCTGATTTGTACTTTAAAGAACAATTTTGAGGGATGAAAAGCCCTGTGACCTTGAGCTAGTCAGACATTTCTTAGGTACAGCACAAAAGCTTGATCTGTAGGAGGAAAAATAAGATCAGAAATTGGATTTCATATAAATTAAGATGTTTTTGTTTTTAGAGAAACACCATAAAGGATTAAAAAGCCAAGTCACAGCCCGTCTGGTGTGTCAGGAGTCACTGCATCTTAACTATAAGTAAAAGGCTGAACAAATTGAAGAAAATGATGCCCTGGAGCAAACTTCCATCTTCCAGACTAGAGAGACAGGCAAGAGGTAGACACAAAGAACCACGGTGCAGGAGAGCAGAAACCAGCAAGCAGAAGTTGCTGCAGTACCAGGGCAGGGTAGGGAAACTTGAACCACAATTAACAGTAGTTGGGAGTTTAGAGTGGATGAGTCTGAGTCAAAACCTCCTGGGTTTGGAGGTGGTGAGCGGGGATTAACTCAGGCAGGAAAGTGTTATATGGACAGGAGGAAGACCTGAGCTCCATTCCCAGAACACAGGTTAACAAACAAACAAACAAAGAACACCTGGGTGTGTGACTCACATATGTGTAGGGGACAAAGGAGATGGGTAGATATCTGGGGCTTGTTGCCCACTGGCCTAGCCAACTAGTCTTCCAGGCCCTTTTAAGGATGGGGAGAGACAGGTGGTATCTGAGAAATGACACTGAAGGTGTCCTCTGCCTCCCAAACACATGCAGCACACATGTGTGCCCACACACACACACACCTGCACATACAAACTCTAAAGAACCTATTCTGGGCTGGAGGGGGAAACCAGATTCTCACAGTTAACACTGAAGGAAAATTTCCCCATTCTTCTGGCAGAAGTAGGGAAAGGAACTATTTTGAAACACAATGTGCATTGCATAACATTTGGATTATGCTCTCGGAAACATGTCATCAGGCCGTTTTGTTGTAGGGACACGATGACGTGTACTCTCACGAATCAGATGGGAGAGGTCAGTCACAGGCTACTGATACAATTAAGACATGAGGGAGAGGCTGGAGAGACAGCGCAGTCCGTGAAGTGCCTGTCACACAAGTATGGAGACCTGAGTTCAGACCCCAGGCACCTATGTAACAGCTGAGCGTGGTTGCACATGTCTGTAACCACGGTGATAGCATGGCAAAGGCTGGCAGACCCTCAGAGCCTGATGGCAATCAAGCCAATCAGTCACCTCCGGTTCACTGAGGGACTCTGACTCTAAAAATAAGGAGAGCAAAAGAAGACACTCAACATCACTCTCTGAACCCTACTTGTACACACACACACAAACATACACATATACATACATCCATACACACATACATACAAACATAATACACATAAACATATACACATACATACACACATGCATGCGTATATATACACACATAAACACATATACATATATACATACACAGGCACTTACATACAAGCATACACACAGAGATGAGATAAGGATTAGGAATGTAACATAGTAGTGAAGCATATGTTTAGCATGTATGGTGTCCTAGGTTTAATCTCCAGGATAAAAAAGAAAAGGCTAGTGAAATAGCTCAACATGTAAAGATACTGCTACTAAACCTGAAAACTTGAGTTCCACCCCAGGGACCATGTGATAGGAGAGAACGGACTCATACAAGTTGTTCTCTGGCCTGCACACACCACACCACACACACACACACACACACACACACACACACACACACACACACACACACACACACACACACACCCTAAGCAAAAGTAACTTCAGAATGAAGGGAAGGAAGAGAGAAGAAAATAAGAAGCACTTAGACACTTTACTCACGAAAGTTGACCTATAGGACATGAGGCCACAAGATATTTGATATTGCCAGCCATCGGAGAAATACAAGCTAAAAGCACGGTGAGACCACACATCCACCTCAAGTGGAGTAATAAATAGGAAGGAACATGAGGAGTGACTGGTTCTCTCACACGTTGCTGGTGGGATTGGAAAAGGGCAACTCCCCTTGTAAACAGTCTGGCAATGCCTTGCAAAGATGGCATACAAGTTGGCAATAGTCCTTCCTGGTACTGGTACTTGAAGGGTGAAAGCAGAGACTCCTCATTTGTTTCCAGCAGCCCAGACCCGAATAATCACACAGAAACTATATCAATCACAACACTGCTTGGACTTATTATTAACTAACTTAGTAGTTAGTTATAGGCTTCTTATTAACTAACTCTTACATCTTAAATTAACCCATTTCTATTAATCTGTGTACCAGCATGAGGCTGTGGCTTACTGGTAAAGATCAGGTATCTGTCTCCTTCAGCAACTACATGGCATCTCTCTGACTCAGCCTACTCTCTCTATACATCTCTTCCAGCCTGGCTATATTCTGCCTTGTTATAGGCCAAAACAGCTTTTTTATTAACCAGTGATAATAAAACATATTTATAGTATACAGAGGGGAATCCCACATCATCTCCCCTTTTCTGCCTAAATATAAAGGAAGGTTTTTAACTTTAGCATAGTAAAATTGCATATAACAAAACAAATATCAAGCAAGAATTATAGCTACAATATTTCTTTGTAAGTCTAAAGTTTCATATCTAATTTATCTTTCATCATAACTAAGGAAAATTATAACTATTTGTCTTCAACTCTGTCAAAGACTCCAAAATGATATAATATTACCTAAGTAAACAAGAAGTGCATTGTAAGCAACTTCCAAAGCTCTAGAATTGAGAGAGACATCTTACTTCCTGGACAGTCACCCAAAATTCTCCTGTAACATTGGGGCATCCATCTCCACCCTACAGGCCCATAGTATCTGGCAGACTTTTCCATGAAGCAGGAAATTTGAAAATCTGTTCTGCCTTGTAATGGCAACGTTCACTAGTTGCTTTCTTCTGTGTCCTGCAGAATGTCTGGAATTTTCTTCTGTGAAACAGGAACCCTGAAAGATCATTATGTCTTTTAGAAAGTTCAGCAGTCACTTTTCTGTGGGTCCTGCATGTCCAGTTTATACAGTATACCATAAAGCAGTCCAAACAAGAGTAGTTTCTTGCCCAAATGGTTAGCCTTGTCACATTGAAGGCAAATTCCATAATGAGTTTCTTCAATGCCCATCAACCTCTCTGAGGTAATTGGTGCTGCTAGAAGCAGACATGTCTCACTTTTAAGTCTAAGTTCTTAAAACATTTTAAATGCCATATTCTGTAAGTCTTTGAAAGGTTTTAAAAATACCTACTCATCTGAAATATATTTCTGTACACCTAGAAAACCTAACATGACTACAAATTTGACCATTACAAAGGACTATCTATTAATCTGTATTTCTTAACTATATATTACATTTTTAAATGAGCTTCACAAACACAATACCTTAAGCAAGTGTAGAAATACATATACACAGTGTAACAATATCAACCTTAAATTTGTATCAATAGACCAAGATCCATACCAATGCAAAGTATTCATCTCTATATCATATCCCCTTTATTTGTTTCTAGAAATTGAAGATAATCAGTTATAATCAACCCCCTTTAAATGAAAACAAACATTTATAAACAATGATTTTGAGAATTGGGGCATAGTTTTCTCCAAACTGCTTCCTGCTGTTTGTTGAATGAAGTATTTTTAGGGCTCATAGATACCTTTCCGGGGGGTATTGTTCTATCAAACCACATTAGCCTTGAAGGAATCCATAGGCTCCCATCCTCTTTGGAAACAAAAACAGAACCTCTTTTCCAAAGTAACTTATCCTTTGACTCAAATTTTGAAGTCAAGATACCTTTATGTTGGCTTATCTTAGCAACTCCCACAATCAAATGTCTCTCTGCAGTTAGCTCATCAACAGTCAAAAAATTCAAAGAAAACACAATAATATACATAATCCAGACTCTGTATTTTCCATCTTCATGTGGCTTTTTTCTTTACTCCTTTAATCAACGACTGTCTGTACTCTTTTATATTACTTTTACTGTCTCTTTAAAGACTTTACTTCTTTTTATAACTATCTATACTCTTTTTTTCTCTCTCCCCCAGGCCTATGTATATTTTAAACACACTGTGTCTTGTTTAGAGGTCTTTTATGTGTGAATCTGTCCTACTGTGTATCTAAAATTCTTTCTGACAAAGAGCATTTTAAAATGGTAAGCAAGGTGGTTGTGGCAGCCCTGGATTCTGGCTCCACCTCTCTTGACCTTTCAATATGGCAGAGGTGCACTTACTGCAAGCTCAGGGACTGCTGGGTGGGAGCCATGCTCACCAACTCAACTCTGGGAAGAACTGTGTAGCACATAAACCCTTTTTGTCTGAGTAAAAGCTAAATCTGCCATGCAATGTTCTGCATGGCCTGGAAATGTCTCCTCGCATGGCGGTGGGAATCTGCCATGCTTTCCTGCCTGTGCATGCCTAGTAGACCCAATCCATCTGCTTTCCCAGGCAGAGGTGCTGAGTGGCAGGCATGCTCTCGGCTACTTTCCTCTTAACCCCGAGTGGTATACAAGCACCTGGACCCAAAATGTTTGGCTGGCCATGCAGGTTAGCCCCAAACATATGGGCGCTACTTGTAAAAGGGGACTTCTCTTTTGTTCTCGGCCTCCCAGACCTGAATAATTACACAGAAACTCTATCAATCACAACACTGCTTGGACTATTAGCTCAAGTTTCTTTTTTTTTTTTTTTTACTAACTCTTACATCTTAAATTAACCCATTTCTATTAATCTGTGAATCTGTGTGCCAGCACAAGGCCGTGACTTACTGGTAAGAATTAGGCATCTGTCTCCTTCAGCAGCCACATAACATCTCTCTGACTCCACCAACTTTTTCTATATATGTTCTGCCTTGCTATAGACCAAAGCAGGTTCTTTATTAACCAATGGTAATAAAAATATTCATAGCATACAGAGGGGAATCCTACATCAGAAGGGGAATGAAAATGTATGTTCCTTTTAGTGTATTTATTATCTATGTTAAGAATCACCAAAGGGTATGACTGAGCCTGTAGCTAAGGGGTACATAGCATGCATGAAAGTCCTAGGTTCAATCCTCAGAATTGCAAGGGTTAAAAATAAATAAAAGTGGAAAGCATTTTCTTGCAGTTGCCTTGAAAAAGAACTAACCAAACCTGTAAACAACCTAAATGTCCTTCTGCAGGCAAATGGATATTACAAACTATGGTAGGTCTACACCACGGACTACTACTCAGTAGCAGAGAAACATATACCACGGAAACACTCCAATACAAATGAATCTCAAAAGCCTTGGAAGCAAAAGGACAAGAAAGAATAACACATGCTGTGTTACTCTGCTATAGAACATTCTGGAAAAGGCACTACTTTGAGGATGGAAGGTAGAGTAGCATTTGCCTGAGGCTGGTGCTCGGAAAAGGGGTCAACTGTAAGGATATGGGAGAGTATTTTAGGGTGGTGGGGCTCTTCTGTAGCTTTGTGGTAGTGGAACATACAGATTTGCTGAACTAGGATCTCCAACCAGGTGAATGACGGTGCTGGTCCCTAACACAAGACTTGCTGGGAGAAGAGCAGGTTTCCAGGGTGTGAACCCTATGGTTCTTTTTTAGGCTGTTGAGTTGAGAAGCCCATTAGTATCTTCCTTTCTGTTCTGTTGCTATGATAAAATAATTTTCTTTCCTGCTGCAGTGATGATAAAATAAAAATTGTCGTGACAAAAGCAACTGGCGGGAGAAAGGGTGTGTTCTGACTCACGGTTTCCGGGTCCAGTTTATCAAAGCAGGGAAGTCACAACAGCAGATCCCGGAGAGAGCTGGTCATATTACAGTCACAATCAAGAGCACAGAACAACAAATTAATACATGCAGACTAAGGCTCACCTTGCCCTTCCAATTTTCACAGTCCAGAATCTCCTGCTTAGGGAATGGTTCTGCCCACAGCGGGCAGGTCTTCCTACCTCAATTATATCCCTCACTGACGTCCCCAGAGGTTAACCTTCAGCTGGACAATCCTTATAGTTATGCTCAGAAGCCTAGTTCTTGGGTGTTGACTGTGACCATCAAAGACACCTAAGTGGAAATTGTATCTATGACCCTAGAGTTTAGGAGGGAAGTCCAAAGCAGAAGAATAAGTTGGGAGTTATAATCATTTTGATAATATTTTTATGTCATAACCACACCATCAGCAATCAGTAACTGTCACGTGTTTCTTCTATCCTGGGCAGTAGGTATAGACTAGAGAGTGTGTTCTCTTCATTGGTATTGATGGACATGGAGATGAGACGGAAGCTATTGGCTCAGGGTGAGTATGTATCTAGGCAAAGGCAAACTGCCTACAAACAGAACCTTCACTGTAACCCACTTACTTTGTGAGCATTGAGCTCAAATCAAGCATAAATGCCTCAAAATTTTTAACTACTTTGAGCTACAGAAGAATGCCAGAGCTGATAAGTCTTATGAAAATGATTTATTGGCCATCTGCATATGTGTGTGTAATTCATAAGCAATGCAGAGAAAATTGAAAGCATATTTTTAATATATGAAAACTGGTAGAACAACAGATAATAGAGGAAATAATATACTATATTTTATGGTGTCGAGAAGTAAGAAAGAAAGAGAAGGCTTGAAGCAAACCCATCCTACATAAATAAAAAAATTAAAGAAAGTCAGTTCCAATTAGTTCTGTGTTTTGACTTGATAGTCAAAGCATTTTATGTTTTGTTTTGTCTTGGAATTGGTTCCCTTATATAACACATGTCAAAGAGCTGGAGAGATGTGGTTAGCTATTGCCAGCTAAAATTCCTGTCCCACAAGAACACTCCCTTCTGGCCCCTTCTTTTCTTCTCAGACTTTGGACACCGTGAGCTAGTGTTCAGAGCACAGTCCAAAGAACAGCTCCACAGAGAGAACATTTCCAGGGTTGGCCCTCTAACTTTGAAACTCTTATTAAGTTACTGAGTCCCGCCTGAGCTCCTTCAGGACCCACTGTGTGCGTGTTGAAGACTGCTCACACAAGGTACGGTCAACAGGGACTTGGTCCTAAGCTGGGTTTCCCAAATAACACAATTTTGCTGAAGTGTGATGAGGGGAAAGAGAAACCAAAATGCTTTCACAGAGTCAAGTAAAACTAATTTCTTCTATCTGATTATCTCAGCCACCAAAAATAAAGGTGCCATTCAGAATCTTGCTTTAGCTAGGTGTTGGGGCAAGCTCGGGAAACCGAGGCAAGAGGAACTCTCGAGCCCAGGAGTTTGTGGCCAGCTTGGACAGCACAGTGATACCCCAACTCTTAAATGAAAAAAAGAAAAAGAAAAACTTCCCTGAAAGAGAAAGGTTTAAGTCAAGCAGTGGTGAGGCACACCTTTAGTCCCAGCACTTGGGGGCCTGAGGGCTGGTGGATCTCTGAAGGTTCAATATCTTCATAGAGAGTTCCAGGATAGTGAGACCCTGTCTCAAAAACAAAAAGAAAGGAAAGAAGGAAGGAAGGAAGGAAGGAAGGAAGTTAGTTTTAAATAAGCATACAAATTCTTACCCATTTCCACCAAATGTTCTTTTAGGCACCTCACAACCTCTCAATTTTTCAGCAAAACTTCTGCAGTGAGACTCACAGACTTGGCCACAATAGGAAAAATGGATAATGACATATGTCTGAAAATTCCTTACTGAAAACTATCACTGGGTGTACTGACTTTAAATATAACAGGAAAGAAGAAAGTTGGAGCTCTTTTGAGAGAGGAGACCACCCCCACCCTTTTTTTGAGCCCAGATCTCTTATATGCCAGGCTATGCTCAAACTGGCTATGTAACTCAGGACAGTCTTGACCTAATCGGCCTACCTCTACCTCAAGACGGATGGCAGGGACATGAGAGTCCCCAAGAAGCTCAGGTGCCAGCTAACCTGTAGTATACGACTTCATAGCAAACAATAAAAGAGGTTGTGCCCCAAAAGCAACGTGGAAGGTGAGGACTACCACCCAAAGCTGCCCTTGGACCTCCACAAGTGTGCTGTGCGTGCATATGCCCTCACAGACAAACACATACAAAAACTAACCAACTAACTAAATAAATAATCTTTTATTTAAAAAAGAGAAAAGTTTGAGATTCAAAACAACAGCAAATAGTGTGAGGGTGCAGTTTGGTAGGCGAGCATGAACTGGGCATGCGCAAAACATGGGCCTCAGTGGGCGAGCATGAACTGGGCATGCGCAAAACATGGGCCTCAGTGGGCGAGCATAAACTGGGCATGCGTGTGAAACATGGGCTTCAAAGCTCTGAAAACAACACGGGTAAACAACGGTATACCACCTACACAGCATCATATCTACACTGCACAAAGCAAACCTGAGTGCGGGGTCAGGGGAAGCAAGAGCACTCATGAAGCTCCAGGAGCCCGTCTCTCTCCTAGGAAGCCATGAAGAATGTGGAGTTGGGAGCCTGGAAGGTGATGAAGCCATATCTTACCAGGCAAGCAAGCTTTAATTTTTCAAATGAATGCAAAGGAACAAGACAAGAAGACTCGACACCAACAAAAGCCAAGACAAACAAACAAAAACTGAAGTGCCAAGATAGTCTAAAACTATATCTAATGTGGTAGCCACATGTGTTTAAATTGCATAAAATTAAACTTTCATTTCTTTGATCTCGTTCAATAGTCACATGTGGCTGCTGTAACACATTGGGTTACACAGATATAAAACATTTTCACTGTTACACAAAGTCCAGAACCACAGAAATGTGGGTACAGTGCCATGAAGGCATAACTTGAAAGGATTCCCTGAGTTAACTGGCATGCTGCTGTGCCTGGTTTTATATTTTTTTTCCATGGCCACAAATTATCCAGAATCCGAAAGGCATTTCATTAATTTAATAAGTATACAACAAGTCTCTACCAATACAAGACTAGGTAATATGAGAAGCACAAGACTGGATAGAATAGGTTCTGGCCTAATAACAGAAAGGAAAACATGATCCGCATAAATCATCTCTCAACTTCTAAAGAGTAAAGGCAGATTTGGGCTCACCGCACTGGAGGTTTCTGTCCATGACTGACTGGCCCCGTTGCTTTGGGGGCCAGGGATGAAGCAGCACCTCACAGCTTGGGTGTGTGGCAGAGCAGAACCACCTAATGAACCAGGAAACAGAGAGAGAGAAAAGGACTGGAGCACCACAATCCTCTTCAACTGACTTTAAGACTTCACTGTAGGGCCTCCTCTAAAAGATTACATCCCCCACAAAAGCACCATTCTATGATCAAACCACTATCACACAAGTCTTTGGGGGACATAGTGCTTATACACAAATAACCACAGTGCAAAAGAAAGGATGATAATCTCCAAAGAGGGGTACCAATAAACATATATGAGATCAAAGAAGGGACAGGCTACTAGAAAGTTCCAAGAAATTCTCCTAGATGGGAAGTTTTTAAGCTGGCCCTTGGGGAGGACAGTTGGTAAGGTGGGAAGATCCCAGCAGTGCAGAGGCCATCTCTAGTTGAATCCTGTCCTCTGTGAGGTCTTGGCTCCAGTTCCCAGGTTTTCAGCTGGGAGGAGGAGCTTTAGGAACAAGAAGTGCTCAGATGGAGAGGCCGTTAAAAGCAAAGGCACAGTGATGGATGTGCACACGGGAAACGGAGCAGCACATAAGCTTGGAGTCCAGCCATGGTATTGCTCTCTTACGACTTGTACCTGGGCATGATATCAATTCTAGGACAAGCCAAACTTGTGCAGACAATGAGGTCACCTTTGCAAAAACACAAAAGCTAGATTTGGCAATGCCTTGATTGTTTGGGTCAAATATGGGAAGCACGTGGATAGTTTTAGACGTCAACTTGCCGTGACTTAGAATTACTTGGGGAAAGACTCTCTGATAAGGAAGTGTCTAGATCAAGTTGGCTTGTGGGAGACAGATTTGATTTGATTGTGAATTGATGTGGGAGGACCTAGGCCATTCTGGGCAGCATTGCCTCGGGGCTTGGGTTTTGAATTGTGTAAGAGTAGAGAAAGCTAGCTGAGCAGAGAGAGGGCAAGCAGACCACATGGGTGTGTTCGGTTTGCTTTGCTCTTGACTGGGGATGTAACGTGACCTGCTGTTTTGAGCTTCTGCTTTGATTTTCTCTCCATGGTCGATGGTGACTTGAAACTGTAAACTAAAATAAACCCCTTTCTTCTCTGAGGTGCTTTTTGTTTGGATATGTATCATAGAAACATATATGAAACTAGAACACACAGGGAAAAAAGAATCATTGTATTTTCATTTAAATACAGTTTTTAAGAAGTACTGAAGAATAATTCCATTAATTTCCCCTCCTTTGAGAACAGCCTGCCATTTGTAAAAAATATGAGCAGGAGAATATTCTAGAACACAATCAAGAAAAATATGGGACATTTCTGAGTGGGGAAGGGAAGTAAGTTAGAAGCTGAAGGTGAGGGAGCGTGAATGGACAGACCACTAAACGGTTAAGCTGACATGAACGGAGCAAAGCCAGAACCACAAGGTGGGAACGCAGTGCAGATCAGATGTGGAACACGCTGTCCCTTGCTAAGAAGCAGACAGAAAACAGTGCGTAGGTGAAATGCCAGCTCAGCGGGCTTGCGGGTCTCTTATTGACTAGGAATACACGTAGAGAAGAGAGACTTGCAAACTGAGCTGAAGCACAGTCGGCAGTCTCGTTATAATTCCTCCTCTGTGCATTTTATAGACACACTGAAATATTAGTGTAAGTGCGAAGATGTGTTTGGTGTATCCAAATAAAAGAAAGTATTTGCCTGATGATTAGAACTGACATTTCCTAGGATTTTTTTTTTCTAACCCCACAAGTCATTGCTGACTGTTAGCACCTTTTCCGGTCACTTTTGCTTCTAAAATGTTGAAAACGAGATCCAGTGTGAGCCCGGGAAAGAAGCACTGCTCGTGGGAAGGCACTTACCATCCAAGATCTTTAAAACAGCCCTGATGTGCTGTTCCCTCCCAGATGAGCACAAGTTGCCCTAAAAATAAACATGAATCATATGCTGAGTCCATGTCCATATTTGTGCATGTCCCTTAAATTTGACCATGCAGCTTCTCGGTAAACTGTCACTCTAGGGCACCATCCTCACTCTGTGAAGCTGCCATAAATCACTAGGCACCACACTCCAGAGAGTAGAATGAATTTTTATTTGGCAAAATCTCTGACTCAATTGCAAGCTCCCTTCCACTTCATTTTTGCACAGTTCAAGAACCAGAAGACAGAAGTCAGCACCTAGCCGGACATGACTTCTGTCTGTGGTGGCACTAGCGATGGAGCTTGGGCCCAGCGCGTATTCATCAAGAACTCCGCCACTGTGCTTCATCCCCAGCCCTGGGATGTTGACTCTGAACTGTGGTATCTCAGCTCAAATTGATTCTGACTAGACACTACTGGCTAGGGGTGCAGCTCAGTGTCAGAGAACTTGCCTAGCATGCATAACATTCCAAAGCTGATCCCCAGCACGCCAATATGTCAAAATAATGACAAAAGAACCCTCACATGTTGGGCAAGACTGTAGACTCACATTTTAAAGAGAAGCGTTTATTAATCTGAGCACAGTGATACATGCCTATAATTTGAGTACTCCGGGTATGGAGTGGAGGCAGAAGGACCAGGAGGTCAAGATCGTCCTTGGCTACACAGTTCAAGACCAGCAGGGACTACGTGAGACCACCTCTCAAAAAGAAAGAAAGAAAGAAAAGTGTTCACGTTTTCTAGTTTTTCTCATTGGTTGAGAAGCTGTGACTACTAACGGTGTTCTAGCATCTTCTTCATGGCGCAGTGGTTCCAGACTCTTCACACACTGACCACCTTCACGATGCCTGATGCCCACGTGAACCCTTTTGTTTTGTTTTTCACCAGACTCATTAAAAATTGTATTCACGTTAGATTTCTTTTTCCCAAATAGAATTAGTTAAGTCAGGGTTCAGTCAAACTGGAATATGGTGAGCCCCTAACCTAACATGTCCAATAGCCTCATGAGAAAAGGTAGGGGGCTTGCGAGATGTCTACAGGTAGAGCTGCTTGCTGCCAAGACTGGCGACTTGAGTTCATCCCTAGGATCCATGTGATAGGAGAGAACTGACTCCCAAAAGCTGTCCTCTGACCTCCACCACAGGTTGTGTCACACATATGAGTGTGCATGTGCACACACAATAAATATAAATACATGTAATAAACTATTTTAAAACAGTGGCAGAATATTTACTAGCATGTGCCAGGCCCAAGGTTCATCCAATCACAGAAGAAAAAGAAAGGAAGAAAGAAAGAAAGGAAGGAAGGAAGGAAGGAAGGAAGGAAGGAAGGAAGGAAGGAAGGAAGAGGGGAGGAGGAAGGAGAGGAAATGTGGACCCAGAAGTAAGGCGGAGTAAGGACACATGGAGACACATCCATGACAGGGCCAAGGTAGAACAATGGCGCCACAAGCCAAGGGTGTCATGAGACTATGGAGCTCCAGAAGCCGTGAGAGGGGCACAGGGGATTTCCTTCCCAAGCAAGGAAGGTGTGGCCAAGAAGACACCTTGATTTCAAACTCTGACCTCTAGAACCACAGAACAATAAACGTCTGTTGTGTTCAGCCCTCCACCTGTGGCAGCCCTCGGAAACCAATAAGCTTTCTTCTCCATTCTTTAAATTTGGGGCTACCCTGGTGTTTTCCAATAAGAATTTGTTTCCAACCTTTTTTTTTTTGCCTAGCAACTACAATTAAGGCATACACTTAAAGCATACAATTAAGGCATGTGCGCACACACATGTGACAAGGGGGCACTGGCATGTGCCACCTTATAGGTGAAGAGGTCAGAGGACAACTTGGTGGGGTTGGTTCTCTCCTTTCATCTTTACATGGGTTGTGGGGCTGAACCTTGGTCTCCCAGTTTGTGTGACAAAGTGACTTTACTTTCTGAGATATCCTGCCATCGCCTATTGCTCATATCTAAACATTTTTACCTATGAATGTTTGAGTTGTTATCGTTGTGATTTCTTCTTCAGCCTCCCTAGGGCAGGGGTTGCGAACTACACCACCATGTCCAATCTCTTTTTAACAGTTTCCTTTTTGTTGGGTTTTTCCTTTTGTGTTCAGTGAGGGGCCTCACACAAGCACCAGGCAGGCACTCTACCACTGTGCTGTACTCTCAGCCCCCTGGGTGGGAATTTTAAGAGTCAAAGTACGTGACAATTTAAATGATATCCTTAGCATTAATTTCTAGTTCAGATGAATTACAGCCGTTCATGTAGTCTGTATGATAGCAACTTTCAAAAGAAAAATTTTGCTGAGACTAAATTACATGTGAAATTTTTCTATTATAAAAGTTCTAGACATACTTGAAAACAAAGAACTAAATTTTCTTTGGAAGTTTGAAATATTGTATGTATTCATGATGTGTATTAGATCAAACCTTTAAATGTTACCTTCCTATCTTGTTGGTAGTCACTGATTTCATTCATTTTCTTGACCTATTTTTGAAAATGCCTTTAATTGGCGCATACAATTGGATCATTGTCTTCAGAGGTGTGTCATTGCACACTATCAGTTATCCCCCCTGCCGATGTAAAAGACGTATTTCACTGTCTTCTGGTACCAGATTTTGCCAAGGGGATGTCAGCAATCAGTCAGATTCTCATTTCTCTTCCCTGTGATGGCTGTTATGTTTTCTCTTTATGTCTAACACTGTATAATTTTACTGAGATGTATAGACTTATAATATATATTCTACTTAAAGTTCTACGTGAGACCTCATTTGTGTGTGTGTGTATGTGTGTGTGTGTGTGTGTGTGTGTGTGTGTGTGTGTGTAGCCTGTGCATACATGTATGTGAGTTTCTGCACCCACATGCTGAAGGAAGATGTCGGGCGTCCTCACTCTCTGCCTTATTCCCTTGGGACAGTCTTTAACTGAAACTGGAGCTAGGCTGACAGCCAGCAAATCTGCCTCTGTCCCATAGTACCGAGGTACAGTCACACATGTGGTCACATCTGGCTTTTTACATGGGTGCCAAGGATTCAAACTTGTGTTCTAATGCTTGAGCAACACACTCACTCCCTTACACACTGAGCAGTCTCACCAGCCCTCATTTCTTTTTAAATTTAGATTTCTTTATTTTGGCTTATGTGTACAAGTGTTTTGCCTGTCCCCATGTGCATGTCTGGTGTCTTTGGAGGTGAGAAGAGGGTATCAATTCCCATGGAACTGGAGTTATGAACGATTATAAGCCACCATGTGGGTTCTGGGAACTGAGCCCAGATCTTCTGCAAGACCAACAAGTGCTCTTAACTGCTGAACAATCTCTCTGGTCCTTTCAATTTTTTTTAATAATAAAAAACATATTCACTATGATCTCTTTAGATACTACTTCTCTGTAATCCCTTTCATTCCCATCTCTAAAGCTCCTAATGAACACATGTCACATCCTTATAGCTAAACCCCCAGTTCCCTGACTGCTCCTCTTTGTCTCTCTGCCCTGTTTCCATGGTGAAAGGTTCAGCATTATCATCAATTTTGTAATTTTCTCTTGAAACTATTTTTAGTCAATGGCTTACATTATCTACTGGATTTTTATTTTAATGAGTATGTATTTTGGACTGAGCCAGCTACCTGGGCCGGAGCAGACCTGAGACAGCAAACTCCACAGGGCAGGTACAGGGGAGCAACCGCTGAGGGAGTGGGCCGGAGCCAGAGACCTGTGCAGGTCCAGGTATAAGTCTGGGACCTCCAAGGGTGTAGGCAGGAACCAGAGGCCTCTGCAGGTCTGGATGTGAGTCTGGGACCTCCAAGGGAATGGATCAGAGCCAGAGACCTTTGTGGGACCAACCTCAAGCCAGGAACCTCCACAGGAGCAGATCCAGACCAGTGACATTTACAGAAACAGGACTGAGACATCAACCTAGGCCAGAGCAGGCCTGAGACAGTGAACTCCACAGGAGAAGAGGAAACCCTGGGAGCACCAAGAAACCTCTAGGAACACGGAGTGACCAACAGGATGACTGGAACTATGGCACTGACTGCACCAAGAATGCACTGGCACCTGGAAGACTGCTGACCAGAGTCACAGACAGCCCACACTACATCAATCAGAGGAAAAGAGGAGTAGACAAG
Organism: Microtus ochrogaster; assembly: GCF_000317375.1. NCBI lineage: Eukaryota > Metazoa > Chordata > Mammalia > Rodentia > Cricetidae > Microtus > Microtus ochrogaster. The sequence goes on from NC_022013.1 coordinate 84,676,626, forward strand.
GTAAGAACAGACAAGAAAGAGCGCAGGACACTAGTAAAAACTAGTCACCCTACAACAGCAAGACTTGAACAAACAAATATAGATGAAGCAGAAAAAAAATGACCTAAAAAATAACTTCAGGAGCATGTTGGAGGCCCTTAAAGATAAAATGAAAAATTCTCTCAAGAAATGGAGGAAAAGAAAAACAAGAAATTGGAAGACATCAACAAATCCCTTAAATAAAACCAAGAAAAAGCAACCAAACATATGAAAGAAACTAGTCAAGACTTGAAAACTGAAATAGAGACCAAAAAAAAAGAAAACACAAGCTGAGGGAATTATAGAAATAGAAATCATGAGAAAATGATCACTAACCACAAATGAAAGCATAAACAGCAGAATACAAGAGATGAAAGAGAGAGTCTCAAGCTCTGAAGATACAATAGAAGAAATAGACTCATCAGTCGAAGAAAACATCAAATCTAACAAAAGCTTAACACATAATATCCAGGAAATATGGGACACCATGAAAAGATCAAAGCTAAGAATAATAGATATAGAAGAATGAAAATAGATCCATATCTATCACCATGCACAAAACTCTAGTCCAAATGGAGCAAAGACCTCAATATAAAGCCAACCATACTGAACTTCATAGATGAGAAAGTGGGAAGTACACTTGAATGCATTGACACAGGAGACCACTTCCTAAATATAACCCCAGCAGCACAGACACTGAGAGAAACAATTAATAAATGGAACCTCTTGAAGGACACAGTCAACAAGACAAAATGACAGCCTACAGAATGAGAAAAGATCTTCACTAACCCCACATCAGACAGAGGTCTGATCTCTAAAATATACAAAGAACTCAAGAACTGGTCATCAAAAGAACAAATAATCCAGTAAAAAAGATGGAGTACAGACATAAACAGAAAACTCTCAATAGAGGAGTCTAAAATGACTGAAAGACACTCAAGAAAATGCTCAACATCATTAGTCATTAGAGAAATGCAAATCAAAACAACTCTGAGATTTCATCTTAAACTTGAAGAATGGCCAAGATCAAAAACACTGATGACAACTTGTGCTGGAGAGGTTGTGGGGAAAAAGGAACACTCTGCATTGCTGGTGGGAATGCCAGCTGGTACAGCCCCTTTGGATGTCAGTGTGGCGATTTCTCAGAAAATTAGGAAACAATCTTCCTCAAGACCCAGCTATACCACTTTGGGGTATACATCCAAAGGATGCTCAACCGTGCCACAAGGACATGTACTCAACTATGTTCATAGAAGCATTGTTTGTCATAGCCAGAACCTGGATAAACCTAAATGCCCCTCGACCAAAGAATAGATAAGGAAAATGTGGTACACAATGGAGTACTACACAGCAGGAAAAAAATGGCATCTTGAATTTTGCAGGCAAATGGATGGAGCTAAAAAAAAACATCATTTGAGTGAGGTAACCCAGATCCAGAAAGGCAATTATATGTACTCACTTATAAGTGATTTTTAAACATAAAGCAAAGAAAACCAGCTTACAAATCACAATCCCAGAGAACCTAGACAACAATGAGGACCCTAAGAGAGACATACTTGGATCTAATCTACATGGGAAGTAGACAAAGGCAAGATCTCCTAAATAAATTGGGAGCGTGGGTACCATGGGAGAGGGTTGAAGAGGAGGGGAGGGGAGAGGAACAGAGGGGAGCAGGAAAAATGTATAGCTCAATAGAATCAATTAAAAATTGCTATAACAAAAAAATGAGTATTATTTTATTTCTAAGATTTCTAATTGTTTTCACTATCTGTTCTGGTTTCACTGAATTTTTCCCATAATGTTTTGCTTTGCTCAATGAAAGTTATGCTTTCATGCCTTTTCCCCCATCTCTGTGCATGCACACGTGTGTGCATGTGTGTGTGTGTGTGTCTGTCAGTGTCTGTGTGTCTGTGTCTGGGTATATGTGTGTCTGTGTATCTGTCTGTGTGTCCTCTTGTGTGTCTGTTTCTCTGTGTCTGTGCCTGTGTTTGTGTGTAAGCCTGTGTGTGTGTGTATCTGTGTGTGTGCACGCGCACATGCACATGTTCACACACCTTCCTACACCTCCCTGTCTGGTCTGAAACTCACAGTTTAGAGCAGAGCAGGCTGGCCTGAAACTTGTGACCCTCCTGCCTCTGCTTCCTGAGTGCTGGATTATAGGTTATAGACGGGAGCCACCACTCCTGGCAGCTCCCTTATATGTCTCGTGCACATTTCAGCATATTTAAAGCTTTTTCTCAAGTTGTTCTATAAAATTAATTCCAATAGGAGTGTGGTGGTTTGGGTAATCATGCTTCCCATAGGCAACATATTTGAATGCTTAGCAACCAGGGTATGGAACTATTTGAAAGGATTGTAAGGATTATGTTCCCTTGTTGGAGTGGGTGTGGCTTTTTTGGAGGAAGTGTGTCACTAGGTCTCTCTCTCTCTGTCTCTCTCTGTGTGTCTCTCTCTGTCTCTCTGTCTCTCTCTGTCTCTGTCTCTCTCTGTCTCTCTCTCTGTCTCTCTCTCTCTCTCTCTGTCTCTCTCTGTCTCTCCCTGTAGATCAGGCTATAGCTCTCAGCTATTATATTAAAGTAAAAATCATGGGTGCTGCCCTGCTCCCACCGTGCTTCTCGCCATGATAATGGACTAACCTCTGAAATGCTAAGCAAGCCCCCAGCTTTCTTTTATGAGCATTGCCTTGGTCATGATGTCTCTTCACAGCAATAAAACAGGAGTAAATACATGTTCTTATATTTTTGTTGTTGACTTTCTTGGCTTTGAATTTGGTTGAGAAGCTCACTTAGAAACTAGGCTTGAATATTCTCTCTCTCTCTCTCTCCCCCTCCCTTCCTCTCTCCCTTTAATACCCCCCAGTTTTCCCTCTGTGTGCAGCAGATTTGGATTTGCCTTCATTCCACACTTGGTTATAGGAAGCGTCCATTCAGACTCCAACCTACTAGTGGCGCTTCCAAGGCCCCACTCCCACTGACCCTGAAGACAGCACAGATTAGGCTGCCCTTCCTGCTGGCCGTAGGTGGTAGCTGTGTCTTCCCTTCCCAGTAAGTCCAGGGTTGGCTCATGCTGCAGCCCTGGGCAGTGGTAACTCTCTGTCAGCCTGCTTTCATGAGCTCCTCCTGAAGCCTCCCATTCCTGTGGCTTCAGGCAGCGAGTTTGGCTTCAGTCTCCCATCTGGGCAAGCAGCTCTTTGATTTTCATTTCCCTGGGATGAGCCAAACTCTAGTTAATATTGCCTGGTTCCAGCCCCAGAATCCCATAAGCTTGTGGCTTCCGCTTAGCTCACAGTTTTGTGTTTCTGTTCCAGATTTGAACTACAGGAGTGTTTATTTAAATTCTAGTCTTGATAAACTTCATCGTTGCTGCGTGTTTGGAGTAAAGGACCTGTCAAAGAGCAGATTTTCAGGACTGCTGGACTCCCTTAGCACATGGAAGCGTCTTCAATGCCTTCGCCTCTATCCTCAGCTCCCCTTTAGATGACAGCACAATCTAGAATATTACTTCATAAACAAGCAATTCTTTAATAAGCACATGATTACTGTTTAGAAAGAATAATGGCTCTTTGGCTGGAAGAACAGCTCAGTGGTAAAATGCTTGCCTAGGATGTGGGAGACCCTGGATTTCATCCCCAGCCCTGAGAGGGAAAAAAAGCAATAGTTCTTTAAATAATTTTGTCTTTCATCTGCTTATCTAATTAGCTTACCAAATGTTCCAATTCAGTTGTTATGGTATTGAAAATATTAAGCTCTTTACCTTCCAGCTAATCTTCACAGAATAGCACTTTTTTAAAAAAGAAAAATACTGGGGAAAATTTCTGAGTCCCTGAGTCCCAAGAATTTCCTAATGATTTTTTTTTTTTTTTACCATGTAAACAAGCCCAGGAGTAAATGAAATGTGGTTTATTGCTTATACTTCCTGGAATGTCTGCAGCCATCGCAGAATTACAGCATCTCAGTGTTGGGAGACATTCTTCATATGACCACACTGCATCTTTTCTTCCCCTCATGGTCTGCATCAAATTTGTGAAGGTTAGTCACTAATGGGCTTCGACTGTAGAGAATTCTGTGGCAAAGGTAAAATCTCACTTCAAAGGAAGCTTAGACACCCAGTTGGCCCCTTTGAAGAGAACTTATACCCATGAAAAATCTTTGGAAACTTTCTGATGGACCCTGATAGAGTAAGAAGGCCCGTGCCCCCTCCTCATCCCAAACGGAGCTGTGCCACACATGACATGCTGGTTCATGTTTTAAAAACAGCTGTCGAAAAGAACAAGGGGGACTGGAGGGATGGTTCCAAGGTCAAAAGGACTTGATGCTCTTGCAGAGAACCCAGGCTCTGTTCCCAGCACCCACATCGTCGTTCACGACCATCTTACCTCCAGCTCCAGGGGATCTAATGCCCTCTTCTGACCTCCTAAGGCATCAGGCATCCATGTGGTACACACATATACATGCAGATGAAATATTCATACACTAAGTAAAATAAATCTAAACCCAAATTTTTAAAAGAAAACCAGAAACAACCAAAAGCTTGGGGAAACATTTGCCAATTTCCATGATGCAAATACTCACACCATGGCTGGATTCAAGTTATCAGCTTGTCGTTACTGATTACAGAATTGGGAAGAGGTGCCCACAGTCGGTTCTCTGGGCTGGTAAGAGTCAGTTTCAACACATGAAATAGCTACGATATGAAATTCAGTTCTCTTCAGACCACCATTTAACCTCTCGGAGGGAGGAGTGGAGTGACCACTCCTCCACCGCCATCCAGTCTTCATGTCACCACGATTCTCCTAGGCTTGGCTGATGTAAAACACATTGCCAGGTCTTTCTCCTTGTCTCTGCCTCCATGTGTGTCTCCAAAGAGATGCTCTGCACTCTCTCTGAAGCCCATTTCTCTTCTCTCCCCACGCTTCGCATTGTACCATCTCACCCGGTCCTGGAACCTTAAACACTGTCAAGCGCTGCTAACGAATACATATTTATCTGAGTTCCAGGCTGCTGTAAGCCAAGTGGCTGCTCAAATATCTCAACAACTCATATTTAAATTATCTGAAGCAGAAGTCTTGCTCCCACTCCTCCCATCTTCTTTGTCTAAACAGAATTCCCTCTGGCTGCTCATTTGCTAAGTCCCACACCTACCAGGGATCTTTTTGGAAAGTTCCCCTCCCATAATAGCCATTAATTGAATCCACTCTCAACAGGCTTCTCAACTCTCTGTAGCTCCCCCCCATATCATCTCTCCAGTGGAGCACTGCCACTCAGCTCCCGAGCCCCATCCCAACCTCTTCTGCCCTCCTTCCTGTGTCTCCTCCCCACCCACCACCAGCTAGAGAGACTTCCGAAAACATGCTTAAGCCTTCCTTAGCTTTTCATTGCAGTCATTCATTCATTCATTCATTCATTCACATCGATAGTCTGGAACCCAGAGTCTCACACACAGTAAGCAAGCACTCTAACACTTGGCTTCTCCCTAGTCTCCACTGAAGAGTTCATTTCCTTTCCCTTTTTGTGTGTGTGAGGGGTATGTCTCACCTTGTAGCTTTGACTGGCTTAGAACTCATTTTGTAGACCAGGGTGGCCTTGAGCTCACAGAGTTCCACCTGCCTCTGCCTCCCAAGTGCTGGGACTAAAGGCATGTGTCACCACATCTGCCTTATTTTAATTTTTCAGCTTCACCTCCTGTCATTTCTCTGTCTACAGCACTATAATCAGTTGAAGTGTTTCCCGTCTTAACACATAAAGTTTCTTGTCTTCACTTACACACTGAAATGCTACCCCTTCCTCATCAGCTTCTACCTAAAACCCATCATCTGGGAGCTAGAGAGATGGGCCATCCGTTAAAAGCACTGGCCACTCCTGCATAGGACCCGGATTCCACTCCCAGCACACGTGTCCCCTCACTATTTGTAACTCCAATTTTGGGGACTCTGGTGACCTCTTCTGGCCTCCTCGAGAACTGCACATTCATGATATACATACCTTTCTGCTGACAAAATAATCATACACACAAAATTTAGAATAAATCAATCTTCAAAAACAAAAGAACACCCTCACCATTTGCTTCCAACTCATCTTTTTGGTCTTGGCTCTTGGGTTTTTCTCAGAAATCAAAACATAATTTTTTCTCATGGTTTCCAACAGTGTGGATGGAAATTCATTTCCTTCACAGTGCTTCATATGACTTGCAGTCCTAAGCATTGAACAGTTTGTTCATTTCATGTCTGTAGCCCCACCAGTCAGCTGTAAGCTCGGTGAGCGCCAGTACTGTGTCTGGTATGCTAGTTGTAAGTCAAGGTCACAGTAAGTGCTCAGAGGCAAGGTCACAGTCAAGGTCTCGATAAGTCGAGGTCACAGTAAGTGCTCAGTGACAAGGTCATGTGTTAGACGGTAAAAAGGACAAACAAGTGAAATGAATAAAGCATCAGGTTTAAACATGAATAGAGTTAGTTTTGGCATTGTAGCTGTTAGGGTACTGTGATGGGGGCAGGAGGGAACAATTGCAGTCCCTTTGATGATAGGACTCTTATAACAATGTGAAGTTGGCTTGTTCATCCCTAGAAAGCAAACAAAAAAAAAAGATACCCCAACTATTATTACACTCAGAACAAAGGATCAAGTAATGCTACCACAACACAGATTATGGGCCCCAGAGACCCTAATAATTTTGTTTTACAGCACACAAAGAAAGTTTTAGTATGATTTTATGAGATCAACAGACACAGTATGAGTGTGAGAGCCCCCTAGGAGAGCCATCAGTTGTTAACTTAGACAAATGCACAAACACGAGAAGCTATAGATAACACAGTGTAGCTCTGACTTTATGATGAGCAGGACCTAGGAGTCACTTCTGGCCATTTCTGCTTCTTTGACAGTGGCTCAGTATCCCCCATGACACTCAGAGTCGCACACCGTCCCAGGTCGCACACTCTCATTGTTTATATTCACTGCACAGAACTCTGTGTCTCGGTCCACCGCAGCTCCTCTAAGCAGCCTGGACATGCACACTGGTTCTCGGTGATGCTTATTCCCAGGTCCTTCTGGATAATTATCCCTCCTACTAAAGCACAGAGGTCTGCTTTACTCAAAGCTTTCGGTATTCGCCTCTTTCCTGGGAATACCTTTCCCGGTTAGCTTCCTCTATGTCACATGGTACTGAGATAGACTCTCAGGTTTAGTAAAAAGAGAATGCCTTCTGTTTCCCGAGGGTAATCTGATGTGGGAGTGTCATATATCAATCTGTTGATTTCATTGGTTAAGGAATAAAGAAACTGCCTAGGCCCCTTGATAGGCCAACCCTTAGGTGGGTGGAGTAAACAGAACAGGATACTGGGAGAAAGAAGCTGAGTCAGTGAGTCGCCATGGTTCCCGCACTCCAGGCAGATGCAGGTTAAGATCTTTCCTGGTAAGCCAGCTCGTGGGCTACAAAGATTAATAGAAATGGGTTAGATCAATATGTAAGAGCTAGCCAATAAGAGGCTGAAACTATTGGGGCCAGGCAGTGTTTAAAAGAATACAGTTTCCGTGTAATTATTTCAGGACATATGCTAAGCTAGCCATGTGGGCGGCCGGGTGCCAGGGACGCAGCCCCGCCGCTCTTATTTCAACAGTAATCTGTTGGGGAATATTATTTTAAGGTGTGTTGTTTCTGTTTATGCTGCATTTGTTTAACTCTGTGAAGCTGTGATTCTTTGCCTGCCTAAAACACGTGATGGTCTAATAAAGGGCTGAATGGCCAATAGTGAATAGAGAATAGTGAGGCAGGAGCAAGGATGGGCAGGGCTGGCAGGCAGAGTATAAATAGAAGGAGAAATGAGGACGAGGAGGAGCAAGAGAACAAGGAGAGGAGGACATCAGGGGCAGTCACCCAGCTACACAGCCAGCCACGAAGAAAGAAGTAAAGAAAGGTATACAGAAATAGAGAAAGATAAAAGCCTAAACACAAAAGATAGTCCAGATAATTTAAGATAAGACAAGCTGGCAACAAACAAGCAAATCTAAGGCCGGGCATTCATAAATATGAATAAGCCTCTGCGTGTGATTTATTTGGGAGCAGGGTGGTGGGCCCCCAGAAGAGCCAAAGGAGTAAAATATCGCATAACAGTAATCATCATTGATTTGTTAAGTGTGTGACAGATGAGAGATGACATGAAATAGACCTTACAATGCATTTTATATCTGTCGTTCACTGACAAGAACGGGATTGGGATGAACAGCACTTCCCTGCTCAGTGGTTTGGGATAGGTTGTAAATTAGAATAACTTGTGGTAAGATGATTTAAGTTCTAATCTGCCCCAGTGAGTGTTAATGATTTCACTAAAGCATCCCACATCTGGTCCCTGTGCCCAGGGAGGGCTCGTGCCCATGGCTCACTGTGCACCTTTGGGCTTCAATGCCTTCAAAAACTTTGCTTTTGTGGACCAGGTTTGCAGAGTTTTAAAGGACGATGTGGAGATTACAAGTCTTCATCCAATTTGCTGGGAGGCCTTCCACGAATCACCTCCGGTCATTCCTTCACCTTGGCCTGTTGTGAGCGGAGGCCAGCCAGCGCACCAAAGCAGAGAACCTGAAATCTCACAGTCCAGTCATGGCTGCCGACCTACAGCAAGGAGAGACTCAGCCATGTACGCTGTCCTACCAGAGGCTTGCTTTTTGTAAAGAAAGAGAACACTGTCTGAATTTAACATTCACACATTCCAAGCTACAGTCTTCCAGGCTTTTCTTCCCAGCCAAACCTGATGGCAGGAGCCAGAATAATTAAAAAAAAAAAATCCAGAAAGCAGATTTTGGCATAGGTTACCTTTAAAACCTTCAGAGAATGAGATTCAAGTCTTTTTTGTTTTAAATTTTGTTTTCTGTTGTTTCAGAGACCATCTTCATTCCTTCTGTCACAGAATGTCACGGGGTTTGCTTACTTTTTTTCGTCTTCAGGTCACAGCAAGTAATTTTTCGGTCAGATGTTAGGAACAGTTCTACCTCTTGAGATTCTCTTTCTTCCTTAACTTAAAATTCTTTGTTGGAGCTGAAGTCTGACTCTATTTTAAGAGATGTGTTCTTCTGATGTGATCATTAAATCACTCGGAGAAGGGGGTGCAGTCCAATTCTGACTGCTTGGAGAAAATTTAACACATGCCAAGTGGAAAGGTTTTGGTTTTAATTACCACCCCTGGACAAACAAACAGCCCATGTGGCCAAGGCTCTGCCACCCAGAGACATCAGCGGCCCCTGCTCTGTCTGGGAAAGTTTTATGAACCAAAAACAAAACAAAAAACCACGGCGCGTATTCTAGTTTGAGAGGAATGTCCGAGAAAATTGTCCTCCTTCTCCTCTCAGCGCAACATGTCATTACAGCCAGATGGAAGCTGGACATTCCAGTGCCATTTCCTCACGAGGCTGCAAGCCTGAAAGTGTGGCAGGGAGGTAAGGGGCGAAGTCGAAGCACCAGGCTTCCGTTAGGGCCACAGACCTTGTTCTAAAGTGGAGATTCCTTTGGGCTCCTTGGTGTTAGTCTGTGGGGGTCATAGAATCAATGGGGCCCTGTCTGCCTAAGAACTCTTAAGTCCTGGCAATTAGGAACCAACTGGTTTGTCTGGTAGCCAAAGGAGCTGCCTTATGTTTTAAAGGTTAGGAGTTCAAATCCCATGGGCTTGCTCCTGGATTTAAGTTATGCACACATCTTAGTAGAAGAAGCCATAACACTGCGCAGTGGAATCTGGCTTACCAACAACTAAGTTCTAGCCATGATTAATTAAACAATTGCTGCCTATGGAATTCTTTACCTCGAAGTTTCTGGACAAAAGGGCCCACATTCCAGAAGGCACCAGGGAGTTGCCTTCCACACTTCCTGCTTCCCACAGAGTACACAGCCTTGACTTTCATCACCTAGACACACTCTGTATTTCCAGTCTCTAAACTCTGATAGAGCAGCAGCCCCAGGCCTTACCCCACTTCAGTTTCTCATCTACTGATTGGTCCAGGAAGTAATAATTTACAGATTTGAAAGTATGAGAGACAGGCGTCACAGGCAGAAGATACAGCCTGTGTTAGAGCACATGATTTTAGCAATACAATATACATACTGCCTTGTTTTTATGGTGCTTTACTATTCAGAAGGCATTTTATATAGATGGTCTATCATCATCATAGTCCTTGGATAAGGAAATATTGTGCCCATTCCACAGACAAGGAAAATGAGGCAGGGGGGAACTTTCCAGAACGCTCAGTGGGAGGTGGAGGACCGGCGTCTGCCCAAACCGCGCTGTGCTACGCTCCTCTTTCCGCTCTCCGGCACCAGCCCGCTCACCGGCTGTAAAAAATGGTGAAAGAAACCACTTACTATGATGTTTTGGGGGTCAAACCCAATGCCACCCAGGAAGAATTGAAAAAGGCTTATAGAAAATTGGCCTTGAAGTACCACCCTGATAAGAATCCAAATGAAGGCAAAA
>NC_022013.1:84687947-84691034 GCF_000317375.1 Microtus ochrogaster
AAAAGGACGTCTAATCATTGAGTTTAAGGTAAACTTTCCTGAGAATGGCTTTCTCTCTCCTGATAAACTTTCTTTGCTGGAAAAACTCCTTCCTGAAAGGAAGGAAGTAGAAGAGACTGATGAAATGGATCAGGTAGAACTGGTGGACTTTGATCCAAATCAGGAACGACGGCGTCATTATAATGGAGAAGCATATGAGGACGATGAACATCACCCTAGAGGTGGTGTTCAGTGTCAGACCTCTTAATGGGCCAGTTGCTGTTTGTCATTCTGTATGCAGTAGTGAATGTGGGAAGGACTGTAATCAATATGCTCACTACTTGGCTGTTGTTCTTGTTTTAATATTCAACTATAGTAGTGTTTTAAAAGTTAAATGAAGAATAAACACAAATATAAAAGCACTGACTTTGCCCTGTATGTATGATGACTTCAATGTTCAAGATGAAGTTTAGTACTTGTAAAAAAAAAACTACTTTAAAAGTTCCCTAGCATCTGTTAGGTCATATCTTGTGTAACTGATATTAGCTGTGTACATTAGACTGATATGCTAGGTATGTGTTATATGACCCTTAATTGTTAAGCTATGGAATTAAAATTCTGTACTTAAGGTAATCAGAAAAAGAAAAAAAATGAGGCAGGGGAATGAGGAAAGGCCAATCAGTAACTATTAAGACAGACGATAAGTAAGCTCAGGTGTGCCATCACACGGCAAGGTGACCACAGATAGTGACAATATTCCACGTTTCAAAGGAGGCAGGAGATGTGGGAGTGAGACCTCAGACGTGTAACCTCAGCACTTGGGGAGCTGAGGCAGGAGAATTGTTGTTAGTTCAAAGCCAGGGTGGGTTACAGAGTGGGACTCAGTCTTGACAACATTAACAACAACAAAAAGGTAGAAAATATGTTGTACGTTTTCCTGACAAGGAAATAAGAAATGAGGAAAAAATAGTTACTCTCACTGGTACATTCTGCAATACATGTCAACACACCACGGGCATATGCACAATGTTATGTATCAATTTTTATATTAAACAAAAATAGGGACCAGGAATGTAGTTCAATTGGTAGAGTGCTTGCCTAGCAAGCAGGAAGCCCTGGGTTTGATCTGTAGCACGCCACAAACCAGAGATGGTGGTGCACACCTAGAGCACAGCACTGGGGAGGTAGGGGCAAAGAGATCAGAAGTTCAGTGTTATCCTCGGATATCTAGTGAGTTCAAGGCCAGCCTAGGATACAGGAGACTTTGTCTCAAAAAAAGGAAAAGTTTTAAGAAAATAAAATTAAAAAAAAAGAAAAGGTGAGATTCAGAGAGGTTAATGAACTTCTCTAAATGGACTTGGGTGCAGCATGGGGAATGAGACCTTGCCTGGCACGGACAAGACTCTACACACCATCCCCAGAATTGCCAGAACAGGAGACTAAACTAAAACACCCACAAACTTCCTCAAAATCACAGAGGTATTGGTGTCAAAGTTCTTGAAGTCGGCTTTACCACTCCTTAAGCTTCCCACAGCACAGGACTGATCTTCTTATTTATTTTATTTATTTACGGGGAGAAGGCTGTCGATCAAATGTAGAATCGCACACATCCTAGGCCAGCATTGTTCCAATGAGCCATATCCCTGCCTTAGAATCACTTCTAGTACGATAGATAGATAGATAGATAGATAGATAGATAGATAGATAGATAGATAGATAAAAGCCACCAAATTTGGATGCTTCACAGTGTTTTTGTACCCCAGTTTCTGCCGCAGCTCAAATAAAAGCCACCAAATTTGGATGTTTCACAGTGTTTTTGTACCCCAGTTTCTGCCGCAGCTCCTACTTTACGGAGCTGTATTTACAATGCCCCTGCCTTCTTGGAAAGAAAGAAAAGAAAGGACATACTGACTGTCCCTATTAACTCGACAACACACTGCTGAAAGTGAGTTCATTAAGTTATCTTGTACTCAAGTCCTTCCTATACATCACAAATGAAGGAAACAATGAGTCCTCCTTGCCCTCTGGCTCTGAGGATGCCTGAAGTTAGAAATATCCCAGCACCTGGGACCTGGAGCTGCCACTACAGGAAGTCCTGTCTTTTAAATTAAGGCTCCAGCCATTTCCTTTCCAGTGACTCTTACTGCCAATGGGGCTTTGGACAGATCACTCCCGTGAAAGCTTTTCCTAAATGTGTGAGATGAAGACAATAGTGTTGCCTGCTCCCTACCTACCCAACAAAAGTGAATGATAACGTCTATCACGTACTTTGAATTCATAGAAAGACAGGGTTTAGGAGCAAGGGTGTAATTATATTGAGTCACCAATGGTATCATCATCTGTAGTTTGCATATGTGGCTGTTGCCTAAGATGCATCTCAATGTGTGGCTACCATGTTAGATGTTTTAAGGACATGAACATGCTACAGAAATTAGCAGAAAAATTTATGTTGAGAAAGGCAAATATCCTTTTCTGTTAAATTCCTATACAACCATGATTTATTTTAGGCTATCTGCTTCAGCTCAGCTTGCAATGGGTACCACACCCTAGCTTTGCAAAGTCCTCCATTTCTTTGGCAGGCGATGCCTCCTATAGTTGGTTCAGAATGCCATAGTGGGAGGATGCCCTACGGAAGAAAGAAAATGTATCTTCAAGCAATGATCAAAATTTGGAAGCCCAAATGGCCATGACTTTTATGGTCATGATTCTAGAAACCCTCAGGCTGTAGACTCTGTACCCCAGCAACATCCTGGCTTATGTCTAAGAGAGCTGAGCCAGGCCGTCCTCTGATAACCCAGCACTGGAACTAGCTTAAAAGAATCCTCAAACTTAAAAACGACAGTCCATATCATCATCTTTTGGCATGTCAGGAACTCTGAGTGCTGAGGCCATGAGCATTAAATTGTTATTTCCAGAGCTGAGGATATGGTTTAGCGGGTAAAGTCTTTGCAGCACAGGCATGAAGACTCAGGTTCAAATCCCCAACACCCATGTAGAAAAAAGGAGTATAGGCCGGGTGGTGGTGGCGCACGCCTTTAATCCCAGCACTCGGGAGGCAGAGGCAGGCGGATCTCTGTGAGTTCGAGACCAGCCTGGTCTACAGAGCTA
>NC_022013.1:84691843-84692504 GCF_000317375.1 Microtus ochrogaster
GGCACAGGTAAGAATGTGGTCCCCTACACCAAGGATGAAGGTACTCAGATTTTCCTTTGACTTCTCTCACCTTTAAAAATAATAATAATAAAGTGTCGCCACTCACTGTGTGGACGTCTATGTCATCACACAGTACTTTTTCGCCCTCTTCTGTACATGTGCTGGCCTAGAACTGAGGACTAAACAACACAACAGAAATATTCTCTTGGCATCAGGCACTGTGGTACACGTCTGTACTCTGGAGGCTGAGGCAGGAGATTACAAGGTGGGAACCTGCCTTGGCTACATAATCCTATCAAAAAAAAGGGGGGGGAGCATAGACGGGGGAAAAAGAAAGAAACAGCCTGCTAAGGAGCTCTTAGGTTCCTCTCATGAGATGTACTCTTTTCATTTCATCTCAACCATTTTCTGGACACAGTCATGACCGATCTCTGTACTAGTTTCCTACAGCTGCTGTAACAAGCAGTTAAAAACAAATTTATTCTCTCAAGCATTCAGAGATCTAAAACCACTTTCCCTTCACTAGGCCAAGAACAAGGTACCGATAGGTAGCATCCTTGGCCACTTTGCAGCTCCCCGGACTCCTGATCGTCCTCAGCCTGTGGCCACATCCATACAATGTTTCCCTGATCATTGTCTTGTCCTCAGCCTGTGGCCACAT
>NC_022013.1:84692604-84700036 GCF_000317375.1 Microtus ochrogaster
CATACAATGTTTCCCTGATCATTGTCTTGTCCTCAGCCTGTGGCCACATTCATACAATGTTTTCCTGATCATTGTCTTGTCTTTGAGTCATACACAACTGCTATGAGTCATTGTTAAAACATCTGATAATCAAGAGATCTGATATGTGACCCCCCCCCCACAACGGGTCACTACCCACAGGTTGAGAACCACTACTCTAGACAGACGGAACTGCATTGAGGGACTTGGACTGCAGAAGGTAAACTTCTCATCCTGCAGTCTATGAGCTTTCTTGAGAACACATGCCCTTTACTCATGGACTAGTCAAGGCGAAAGGTGCAATAATTATAAAACTATCATCTGCTTTACCTACCAGCCATGCCCCGTGTGCCAGACACAACAGTCCCCTCCACATTGTTCCCACCCTAATGTCCCAACCCCTTTAGAGATTTCCTTACACAGATACAAAGTTCCGGAGGGGGCACAACGCAGTTCATCTCAACCTTCCTAGGAATGACTAGGCCCCTATTGCAGGAGGTTCCTGAGTCCTTAGTGGTTTTTCGGTTATAGCCTGGGCATTCTGTCACACTGGTCACTGAAACTTGTTGGCTCAATGGAATCAGCTGCAGTGGAGATTGAGGCCCAGGTAGCCAGCCTCCTGCACACAGCCACACTGCAGTTCAGAACCTTCTGCCTTGCTTAGACCCCATCTTCTGCTTCTAACTTGTGTCCCTAGTAAAAACAAGATTCCATGTCAACCCTGTAGGAATACGTCCAACCCAAAGACATAGACTTGATTTGGTTTCTTGGTTTTTTTCTTGTTTTATAATTTTATGTGCATTGGTGTTTTGCCTGCATGTGTCTGTATGAGGGTGCTGGATCCCCTGGAACTGGAGTAACAGACAGTTGTAAGCTGCCATGTGGGTACTGGGACTTGAACCCAGATCCTCTGGAAGAGCAGCCAGTGCTCTTAACCACTGAGCCATCTCTCCAGCCCCTGATTTGGTTTCTTGTTTTCATTTCTGGGAAGCCTATTCCTGGTCCCTAACTGAAGAACCTAATTACCTAGGCTCAGAATCCTTTTCCTGCTGGGTGTGATGTCGCACTCAGGAGGCTGAGACACGCCATGAAGGCCAGCCTGGGCTACATTGTGAACCTATGAATGAATGATGGGACAGGGAGAGGAGAGGAAAAACCCCTCTTCTATGAATATGCTTCTGTGATAAGATGATCCTCAAAAGGCCCAAAGCAACCATGAAAACTGCATATTTACTGACACTGGGAAAGCAGACCACTAGTTTTAAAAAATTATTATAATCCAGAGGTTACATAAAGCCAGTATTCCAAAGCTCTCAAATTATATCTCTCCGTGATGTGAACGGATCCCGATCCAATCCAAAATGACGGGATTTTCTCATGCAATACTTACTCCCAGTTCCACACCTAAGATTCTACTCTGGTGGGGTCAACCCACTGGTTCCCAGGGGCACAGGCTAGGTTTGCATCTATATTTGGCACCTATGAATCCAGTCAGGGCCACTGTAATACCAAGTTTGTCCTTGAGCTTCATGTTTTTGGTCTCTGCACTCCACCTCAGTGTTTGGACATTTACAAGCAAAAGATACGTTTCCAAAGAAGGAAGTCAATAAAAAGATCCATGTTTACATTGTCCATGCCTTTCCCATTCCCTACACTTGCAGGCCCTTCTTTAGGGTAGTACCAATCTATTTATTTGGCTTCTCTAAGCTATGCCTTCATTAAAGAAAGAAAAACAAGGCCTCCAAGCACCCTGCCACTCCTTCGTCTCCCGGGTCAGCCATCCGTGCGGCTGACAAACTGGACCTCTGGTTGTTCTGAACAAAAAAGCAATTCTTAGTTTATAATTCAGTATGATTTTCATTACGTGAGGTCAGTTCTTCCAAAGAGGGTATTTCCAACCACATGAAAGTGGAGGCTTTTCTACAAGGGATAGAGGTTGAAGAGAAGCCACACTGTCTGTTACTTTCTGGAGGAGGTTCACTGCTAAACACAGTTGGTTCACTGCTAAACCACAGGTACCACTCCAGGTACATATATGTATATGTGTATGTGTGTGTACATATACTTGTAATAGTTTGTTATATAATATACATAAAAATCATATATATATATAACCTGTATATACTTATGATAAAGTTTCTAGGTTCAGAAATAAATACTAATAATATCTAATACTGAAACAGAATACAATGATACATTATAATAAAGTTTACTTAGGATATATAACCTGTTTTTTTCTAGGATTTTCCAATTTTTATTTTTGGATTGTGGTTGACCACAAGTCACTGAAACTGTGGGCACTGGCAGACTGCTGTACATAAATATGCACACTGGTCATTCTTAGCCACCCAGTCTTTAAATGTCCTTCTTCTTTGCAAGGAAGACCCAGAAAAGGAGAGTTAGGACTCCATTACCACTTTAGAAGGCAAAGAGGGCACAGAGCGTTCCTCTTGCCCAGCACATCGCTGGTGCCCAGTTGGTCAGAGGCCCTGCTGGGGTACAATGGCCCTAGGGAGGCAGAAGTCATCTGTGGTGGCTGTGTCAGAGGGACTGTGTGTCAGGCAGCTCTGTGATGAATATACAAGATGCCAGGGACTAGCAACATGGTGGCCAAGGTCCAGCAGTGACAGCCCTTGGGGCAGTATCTTCATGATTTCTTTCCTGATCATTTATTGTCCTTTTCTTTAAAAATTAAGACATTTATTGTGTATGCATGTGTGGCGGTCAGAGAACAACTTATAGGAGGTCGTTATCTCTTTCTACCGTGAAGGTTCCAGAAGTCAGCTTGGGTTGTCAGGCACGGTGACAAGTGCCCTTACCCATTGAACCATCTTGCAAACCTCTAGTTATTCCCTGGTTCCCCGGCCTTCCCATGGATTCTGAGAGCAAAGTCACATTTCTCCACTAAATCCATCTCCCACCTGAGATTTACATAGTTGTTACCAAGAATTCCAAGCAATGTCAGAAGGTGGTTGACTCACGCCTTTAATCCCAGCACTCAAGAGGCAGAGGCAGGTGGATCTCTGTGAGTCTGAGGTCAGCCTGGTCTACAGAGCGATTTCCAGGACAGTCAAGGCTACAGAGAAACCATGTCTTTAAAAACTGAATAATAATAGTAATCATAATTCCAACTGATATCCAAAAAATGGAACCCTGGAAGCAAGCCTCCTTTGCTGTTATACTAGACCTTCGAGAAGAGGCCAGAGGGTGTGCAGCTCATAGACCAATATCACAGATTCACACCAGAGAGAAGTGAGAATATATTGCTGCTTGTTCCTGCAGCCTGTCTTGTCTTGGGAAATGTTGCTGTATAATGGGTCTGCTCTCATTTAAGTAGAAAATCCAATTAATTTAATAGACACTGTTCTCACAGACTAACGCAGTACAGAATCACTCAAGTACCTCCCCGCAAGGACACGACAGTTATGACTATTTTTTAAGGGAGAGAAATGAGGATAAATGAGAAAAATAGATGAAGGCAGCAGCATCAGGACCATGAGAAGACCCTCAAGGGACCAAAACACTTCCAGGAGAAACCCTTCTTCTGCCCCCGCTGGGCAGTTTTTCATTGCTATAACAAATGTTTGAAGTCAATAATTTTCTGAAGAAGAAAAAAGAAAATATTATTTTGGTTCAGGGCTTCAGAGGCTTGGTTGACCTCAGTGCTTTGGGGTCTGAAAGCAGCACACAGTGGCAGAAATTCAGGACAGAGTTAAATTACTAGAAAGCCAAAGAGAGAAAGGGGTGTCACCAGGGTCCCGCAATCCATAGCCTCGGTGACCCCATTTCCTCACATCACACCTGTCTGAAGGTTCCACTGCCTCCTGATAGCCCCAGAAACTGGGGAGCATGCCTTTAACACCGAGTTCTTTGAGGGGTACTGACAATCTAAACGGTAGCACTGTCCCATCCGTTTCTCAAATGGTCTGCCTCCAAATCGGCCTCCAGCCCGAGTTAAATATGAAAACATGGCTTCGTCCATCAAGGAAATAACTCTGAAAGCCAAACTGTCATTTGAACGTACGCAGGAGATAAGGAAAACAGGAAGTGGGGAGGATCCCTGAAATGGGCCACGTCCCCTCAACAAACATCTCATTCAACACCTTGCTAGGTCAAAACCTAGCCACAAGACTACACGGCACTCCTCGGGCTGGCGGCTGGCGTTTGTGGAGTCCGCTAAGTGTTTAGGAAAGTCTGGGAAATCCCAGAATTCAAAAAATACCTTCCAGAAGATATGTAGGGCAATTTCCTTTTGCTTCAGGTGAAACTTATATCACGCTTTTCTTCGGTAGATTTTCAGGTGCCTCCCATAACTGAGCTGCCCCGTGACCCTCAAGAAGGAAACAGAACCTGAGAACCAAAGCTGGAGGGAGCTGCTGCTCATCTCCCCTGGTCCAGCCCCTCTGGCTAGGGTTGGCAAACAGGGAGCCTGAAGCCCACCCGACATTTAGAGCATGAATGTGTTTCTCTCCTTTCTATTTTTGTGCAGTGTTCCCATGGCATCCCGCCAGAGTGTCCACACCAGTAATGTCTAGAGGATTTATGAGGCCGGCCAGCCTTTGGGTTTCTGCGCAGACCTAAACAGGAAATCCACACAAGGAAATGCCCTTTCTGTTTGCAGGCCAAATTCCCAGGATGCCTTCACCAGGGTGCCTGGCTGGGACAAAACAAAGACCTGGTACAACAAATGCCCTTAGATTCAAAGGCTGAGGTGCCCCATCTGCCCCCCCGCACTCCCTCCAAATCCGGGAGACCCTCTGCTCCTTTAAGAAGAGCAAGCTTTTCTTTTCTCAACCCTCAGCTGAACCTTGCTCTGGTTGCTGGATGGGATCAATGAAGAGACACACATCCTCTGACCTCCAGCTAAGTTTCAGGGTGTTAGGTCTGACTTGTGCAGAACACATTAACTTGGGTCACGCCTCCGGCTCCATTAGCTGGGCACCCCATCCCATAGTTCCTGTTCTTTCTTCACATTGCACCTAGCACCGTGAGGGAGCTTAAGAAAAAGGTTGACTTGGGGTGTGACTCAGTGGTAGAGTGCTCACCTGGCCTATTTGAAGCCCAGGTACCACAGGAAAAGTAAAAGGGACAGCCGGATGCCACTAAGCCCCTCTGGGCTACCACTGTAAATTGTGATAGCCGCTCAGCCTTACACAACGGTCTCAGTTTTGCTGCCACTTTAACACATAGCATCCTGATGAACCTCTCCTCCCCGTTCAGCCTGTCCATGTGTCCTGAACCCAGCCCCTCCAGCCCATTTTCAAATCTCTTCGGCCCTCCGCGAAAGTTTCCAACTTTACAGAGGCTGTTACTGAGCTGGACAGGAAGGAAGCTTGTGTCTCCGTCCCAGAATAGGACTGTATTGCTGGTGACCCTCTGCCCCCTGCTCAAGGCATCCCCACGGCTGACCACCAAAAATAGACTCTATCCTCCTTGGTTCTCACCCCCTACCTCCCTCGGGAAAAAGATACAAGCTTCCAAGGAGCCAGCAACATCATCAGGGCTTGACTGTGTTTCAGAAATGACCAGATGTGGGGGAAAGGATAACGTGTCATTTCCTTTAGCCAATGGTCTGGACAGCCATGCATTTCCTCTTGAGCCAGCCCGAGGAGAACCCAAGGCAGAAAAATGGAAGGACAAATCATTCTGGCTTCTCCTTCCACTCGGAATCCAAGCCCTCTGTTGCTGGTTGGTCTTTTACTCTTTTGGTTCTTTGAGGGGCCTGTCACCCAGCTCCCCAGTAATCACACAGAAACTTATTCTTTCTTATGAATGCTGGGCCTTAGCTTGCCTTGTTTCTAGCGAGCTTTTCTTAACTTAAGTTATTCCATCTACCTTTTTCCTCTGGGATTTTACCTTTCTCTGTTCTATTCCTTTCTTTACTTTCTACTCCATAGAGGGCTGTGTGGCTGAGTGGCTGGCCCCTTGTGACCTCCTCTTCTTCTTTTTTCTTTCCCCTTCTCTTTTTCTCCTATTTATCCTCTCCACCTGCCCAGGCCTGCCTATCCTTCTTCCTGCCTAGCTATTAGTTGTTCTATTCTTTATTAGACCCATCGGGTGTTTTAAGCAAAGTAACACAGCTTCACAGAGTTAAATGCAACATAAAAGAATGCAACACATAGCCGGGCGGTGGTGGTGCACGCCTTTAATCCCAGCACTCGGGAGGCAGAGGCAGGCGGATCTCTGTGAGTTCGAGACCAGCCTGGTCTACAAGAGCTAGTTCCAGGACAGGCTCCAAAGCTACAGAGAAACCCTGTCTCGAAAAATCAAAAAAAAAAAAAAAAAGAATGCAACACATCTTTGCATCATTAAAAAAATGTTTCACAACATAAACAAATGTAATACATCTTCAACTAATATTCCACAATACCCCTTGCTGAGAATTTTTTCTCTACTATTTTTATGGTATTTATTTTATTTGATTTTGGGTGCTGAAAATGGAACCTGGGGTCTTTAGAATATTACACACACACTCTTGAACTGTATGTCCAACCCGAAAAAAAGCATTGCCTTCTGTTTATATGAACAAGGACGTAGAAGAAGCTGTGATTCAATGGAGAATTTTGGAGACAAGATAAATACAAGGAATGAGCCTGTAAGAAAGCGGTGTTGACAGATGGATGGCTTCAGGTAGTCAAATCGGTCACCCTTTCTTCTGTATCAGCGACTCTCCATGATGGATCAACGAGGTGATGTTTCTTGGGGCCTTGCCTACCAACCCAGCCCTACCAGGAAGAGGCCCAGCAATCTCTTGCCAAGCTTTCCAGCAGACTGAAATCCTTACTCAAGTTTGAAAGCCACTGGTCCAGACAGATAAAACCTAAGAGATGCTGCAGAACCAAAGGAGCAAGGGCTGATGTGAGATGGCTGAGAGGGAAATGTGTCTGGTACCTTATAGAGGTGGGAGGAAGATACGCTAACTCGATTTATGTCAATTTGACACAAGCTAGAGTCATCTGAGAGGAGGGAGTCTTGATTGAGACAATGCCCCCATGAGCTCAGGCTGTAGGCAAGCCTGTAGAGCATTTTCTTAGTGATTGATGGGAGAGGGCTCCGCCCATTGTGGGTGGGGCCGTCCCTGGGCTGGTGGTCTTGGGTTCTGTAAGAAAGCAGACTGAGCAAGCCACAAGGAGCAAGCCAGTAAGCAGCATCCGTCCACGGCCTCTGCAACAGCTTCTGTCTCAAGGTTCCTTCCCTGTTTGAGTTCCTGTCCTGACTTTCTTCAAGGATGGGCTATGATATGGAAGTGTAAGACAGATAGACCCTTTCCTCCCCAGCTTGATTTTCAGTCACGGTAACTCCTTGCAGCAACAGAAATCCTAAGACAGCAGGGAAGGAGATAACCCAGCAATGGACGCTGACAGAGCTGGGGATGTGGTTCAGTGGTAGAGTACTTACCTAGCATGCACAGGGC
>NC_022013.1:84701072-84718276 GCF_000317375.1 Microtus ochrogaster
GTGTGTGTGTGTGTGTGTGTTTACTTCATCTTTACGCGTTCCTGTGGACCCCACCACTGTGCTACTTTACATAATAAATTTTAAAAGGTTAATAAAAGGGCAAACTTGTTAGGCACAAATAGCCGTTTAAACAAATTTGTATAGCCCTCTTCGGGCTCTGCTTCTCTGAGAACTTGTGTCACACAGATATTATCAGCCCCGCCTCTTGCACTTGTCCTCACAGGAGCATACAAGGACGTCGGATTCGGAGACTCCGGTTGAAACTAGCACAGCAGTGAGAACTGCAGAAAAATGTGAACCTCTGCCCACACCCGCCCGGAGGCACGTGCCCAGGCTGGGGCGGCACCTTCCACCGCCATCTGAGGTGCGGGGTATTCTCAAAGACCCGGTGGTTACCCGCGGTTGCGTTAGAGCGATTTGCTCAGAGACCTGGCAGCCTCTGGTTTTTACACTCTGATTTCCTAGCAGGGCTAGGCCCCAGGCAAACACAAAACAAAACAAAAACACCGACTGAGTCCTCAAATGCCTAACAAGAAAGAAAGGACAATGGCGCGATGTAAGGGTCGCTGAGCAGCCAGTGACTCAGCGCTTCTGCTCCATCAACAGCAGCTGTAGCCTGCGGTGCTGACGGTGGCCCGGGCTGGGCATGGAAAAACAAAACGAGACACACACACACCACTGCAGCACATCACATCCCCTGAAGAGTGGCAAAGATACTGATAGTTGTACCATATGGGACCCTGGACCTTAATTCAGTTTCTGTTAACATCTTTCATCAAGATCCCAAAGGAGGGGACACTTGACAGGAGAGCCCAATCCTCCAGACTGGAACCATTTTCTGCCTTCAGGCTCTATCTCATGTTGTTAATTCTCCTGATCCGTCTTATTCTTTTCAAAATCCCACCGGGTGAAATTTGGTTAGTGTGGTAGCTGTCAGGACAGGGGTTCTCAAGACTGTGGGAGGAAATTCCCACCCTCTGTGAGTCACCGGGGGGGGGGGGGGGGCTGAGAGACTTTTGTACTGGCTACAGAAGAGAGTGAGAAAATGCTCTCTGCGAATGTGTGCTTTATTAAAAGATGGTGTTCACAGGGCTGGCCTCATTTCCTTGGCGCTGCTGCTCCCTCCTGACCCAAGGCAAGGAACCCTACAGGTTGGGCTGGTCCTGGCAGGCTCAACAGCTACCACGGAGCCCCAAATCCACCCTTTGGTCTGGCAGCCCTCACTGATGTGGACCAAATAAGAGGATCCTGTCAGTCACTGCTGCCTTGAGAAGTGTCTATGACAAAGGTTTGTCATTTGATTAAAAACTCCAGGCAAGCAAGCTCAGCCTGTAAAGGTGCTTGCTTGCCTCATGACCTGAACTTGACTCCCAGGAGAAGGTGAGAACCAACTTCCAAAAACTGTCCTCTGATCTCACACACAAAATAATAATAATAAATAATAATAATAATACTTTAAGAACTCCAGAGCCTGGAGAGATGGCTCAGCAGTTAAGAGTACTTGCTTTTGTAGAGGACCAGGGTTCTGTTACAAGCAGTCACATAGTGGCTCACAACTATCTGTAACGCTAGTCCTCGGGGTCTGACTCCCTCCTCTCTCTTCCCCAGACAGTAGGCATGCATATGGTGCCCACACATACATGCATACATGCAGGCAAAACACTCATGCACATAAAATGAAAATAAATAAATCTTAAAAAAAAAAACAAAAAACCTCCAAGGACTTCCGAATTTTCTTGTTCCCTCTGAAGTATCAGATCACTGTGTGGACATTTAATTTATACATATGTACATACATGTATTTTTATAGTGGTTCTAGGGAAGAGCTCGGGTCCTCATGGATGCTACCAGGCAAGACTTTACCACTGACCTCTATCCCCTATGTAGACATTTTCAATCACAAATCATACTCTCTTTTCAGAAATTAGGTATCTCGGGCCAAGCATCCCTGATGGCCGCGATATTCTTTCTTAGTCTCCCAGCAATTCTCCTGCCAGTCTAGAGGGAAAAAGCAGAGCTGGGGGCACATGTTATTGCCCCAGTTTGCCAGACTCCTCTCGGAGCAAATGGAGACTATCTCTCAATCTCTCTATGTCAGGAGGACTCCACTGAGGACCCCTGCTCTCTGTTGAAGCCCAAAGCTTTCACAAACACAAAGGCAGTCTCTCTTCCTCTTCCTCTACCAACTCCCTCCCAAGGCTGTGCAGCCTTCTGGGAAGTTCCCCCCAAATGCAGGTCCCAGAGCTGTCATACCCTGGAAAGAAGCAAAGGCTACACATTAGAGATCTCGTCCCATCTTCCCCACCCAAAGCTAACATTTATCACTGTTTCACCAAAGGCTGGTGTATCTGCAATAAATTTGTTAGCTATTTCCATAACCGATTTCTTTGTGGGCCATGGCTAGAGAAAGTCAGGCTCCCTGGTAAAGCCACAATAAAGAGTGCACAGGAGCGATGCCCTTTTCACTCAGGAAGGTCCCTGCAGTGGCTACCCTGGGTATGATGGAAAGGAAACTCAGCGGATTTCCCAGGGTCTTGAGGAAGCCCCTATTTCCTAGGACAGCAATTTCTCAGGAAACGTGGGGAAGGAGCAAGGCTGTATTTAGAGACAGACTGAGTGATCCGGACGGCTGCACCACTCTAGGGTCTAGAGAAGCCTTGGTTCCCACCAGTCTTTCCCAGTGCTCCAAAGCAGGGGCAGCATCCTCCAGAGCATCCAGGTGTCTAGCGAGAGACTCTGTGATGGTGACAACCACTTCACAAACAAACAGCAGAAAGGGTCTCCGTAGCCACCTGTGATGGCCGACACCATCCTGAAAGCTAGAAGAACCAGGAGGTCCTTTGCTGTCTGTTCACGGTGGGCATGCAGGCAAGTTTCGCTCATTTGCCTTGGCAACTTTCCCACTGTCATGGAATGTACCAGACTAGGAGGACAAGGCCAGGATTGATGGAGCCCCAGCTCAGAACACAGAGAGCCAGTTCCTGGCTGTGATAATGACATGGTCCCTGAAAAGGGTAGCATAACAGTGGAGCCTGTGATCAAACTGAGACACCCTTTGTCAACGGGCTGGTGAGTGGGTGGTTGACAAGCTGAGCTCCTGATTTGTCCCAGCAGGTCTAGGTCCCTCAAGGCCCTGTGAGAGGCCATCACCTTGGTTCCTAAGGCAGGAAAACGTTTATAAATCAAATGCAGTCTGTTCTCTCTGTTTCACTGGGTGCCTTTTTTTTCTCGGACTCATTTTCTTTTCTGAAAGTAGGTCTAATTGGATTTGTTTCTATTTCCACAGCCCCATTAGCTTTCTAATACCATTAGAGCCTTTCAATTATGTGAGAAATTAAACCAAACGTGACATTCTTAAAAACCTTTAAACGTCCATGCAAATTCCCTTGACCTAGTTTTCTTGTGTCCTCTACGGACAAGGAATCCCAGACGAGGACACCTTGTGACTCACTGTAGAAAACAAGACGGGAATGTCAAAGGGCAGGTAGCTCGAAACGGAGGAGGAACAAGATCGGGGAAGAACCATTCCTTTCTTTCCCACATCCCAAACGTGGGAAAGCACTAGCCCTGCTTTTTAAAAGAAACACCAATTTGAGAAAGTATCGATGCAGGGATGGAAAATTAAACTAGTGGGAAAAATGGATAGGATATGAATGTTGGATAAAGAAAGGAGCCCTCTTAAGAGGAAGCAACAAAGCATGTATTTTTAGCAGGGGATGATAGTATGGGACTATAATTCCACCACTTGGGAGGCAAAGATAGGAGGATCCAGAGTTCAAGGACACCTAGACTGTATACTGACACTCTATCTCAAAACACCAAAACCATAAAAGAAGTATCCTAATAACATTCATATTGAGAAGAATAGCAAAGCCAAAAGTCATGCTAAGATGCCTCATAACAATGCCTCCCACCCCATCTAACCACTCTTGAGTTTAAAGGGTCATTATCCCAAATCTGGGAGTCACCTTTAGGGCACCCTAAAGTCAAAAGTAAAATTCTACATCCCCATCTCAGTAGCTGAGTGATTGCATGAGGCCCTGAGTTCCATTCCCAGAACAAAGGAGGATGGAGAAGA
Source organism: Microtus ochrogaster (assembly GCF_000317375.1). Classification (NCBI taxonomy): domain Eukaryota; kingdom Metazoa; phylum Chordata; class Mammalia; order Rodentia; family Cricetidae; genus Microtus; species Microtus ochrogaster. The sequence continues at coordinate 84,705,151 of NC_022013.1, forward strand.
GGAGAAAGGAAAGAAGGGAGGGAAGGAGGAAGAAGAGGGAGTCTGCAGTTAAAAGTGTGTACTGCTGTTCCAGAGAACCCACGTGAGGATGACAGCACCCACGTAGGGACACTCATGACCACCTGTAATTCCAGCTCCAGGGCATCCAAGGCCTCAGTGAGCACCTATACACACATAATGCATACACAGAACTAATGTTTATATATCTTTTTAAAAATTAGAAGAGAAAGTCCTGCTTCTAACATCCACTTCATCTAACTTGCCATGGAGACTTTCAACAGAGATTTCCGAAGCAAATCTCTGTTGCTAGGCTGACAAAGACCAATTTAGAATTCTCTGGACCTATTTAAAGTGAAGGAAAGGGCCAGGCTTCTGTCCCTGAGTTGTTATGTCTGTTACTATACCACCATCTAATGGTGAGGTACATTAAAACACAAACGAAACCCACATGGGGACCGCTGGTACCCATAGCATCTTTTTTTCGTGTCAAATGCCAATTCAGACTGTCCCTACCTCCAAGGTTTTTCAGCTTTATGTGAAAGCGTTGTAGTCAGTAGAAATCTCACTTCTGAATTTTGAGTTTTGATCTCTCCCTCCCACAGCCCCCAGCCTTGAATAGGAAGTGTAATACTCTGCCCCAATGCTGGGCAGGAGCAGGAAGTCATGGCTCCCGGTCTGCCCCACCATCCTGAGGGTAAACCCTGTGACTGTAGGTGTGCTGCCTTGCTAAGCAACCTGCTTGGTAGATTAGTAGTCATGGATGCTTTTTCCAGTCACCATGTTCTCAGGTAATCAGGATATAACCCATCAGAAGGCAAGAAGCATCCAGACAAACCATTTCCCCCATTTTCATTTGTGTACATTAACCATACAGAATAACAGGTTTCGTTATGACATTTTTATACATGCATATAAAGTACAGTAACTACATTTACCCCGCCTTATGAATTTCTTTTGTCCTGGTCCCGTTCTTCTTTCCAAAGAAGGGGAAGGCCAGGCTTTTCCTTTACTTTTCCAAATAGTTCCATTTCTACTTTAATGCCCTTTTTTTAAAAAAAAAATTAATGCTTTGCTTGTGAAAGAAATTATGCTGACGGGGGCGAAGTCTGGCAATACCAGAAACAGGAGGATCCGGAGTTCAAAACCATACTCTGCTCCATAGTGAATCCCGCCCAGTTCAAGGACAGTCTGGGCGCTTGTTCTTTATGGCTAAATAACACTCCAGTGTGTACATACACTATATTTTCTCTGTTCGTTCACCATTGGTAGGACCTATACTGATTGCATAACTTGGTTATTGTAAATAGCACCATGATAAACATATATATGCAAGTATCTCTATTGTATGCTGTAGCTCACCAGATTCCCATAGATCATTTTTAAAAATGTAAGAGAGTTCCAGATCTGAAGTCCTTGGAAGGCAGAAAATAATGAAGTCTAATTCAATTATGGGGGGAGGCATGCAACATTAGTAAAGACAAAAAAAAAAAACCTTCTTTTAAAAACACAAAACTCAAAAAAAATAATAAAATAAATTTTAAAACTCCAAAGAATACTATAAAAAATAAAATTATCAGTTTAAGACATTGTTTAAGATAGATATGGTGGCTCATGTCTTCAATCTCAGCATTTGGGAGGCAGAGGCAGGTGGATCTCTGTGAGTTCAAGACCAGCCTGGTCTGTAGAGTTCCAGAACAGCCAGGAGCGTTGCACATAGAAACCTTGTCTCAAAACAAAAACTAAAACTAAAACAAAGAAACAAAACCACTGTTTGATCTTCCCTATAAATGAGAACTTAACAACAATAGAAAGATTAGTACAGTGTAGTGTGTACACAGAATATTATCATAGAGAGGACGACAAAATAAACTCCAGCTCTATGCAGAGACTATCCACTAAGACTATCCAGAGCTAGAGAAACATCTCAGAGGTTAAGACTGTTTGCTGCTCTTCCAGAGGACTTGGTTCAAGTACTGGTACTCACTTGGAAACGAACAACCATCTGTAACTCCAATTCCAAAGGCTCTGATTCCCTCTTCTGGCCATTGAGGGCACTGGGTATACACATGGTACACAAACATATAGACAGGCAAAACATTCATACACATAAAATACAATTTAAGGTTTTTTTTAACTAAATTAAAGTCAGCAAAAATTAGATTGTGTTGTTATATAAGAAGAAAGAGGGCAGATTACCAACAATTTGCCTTCTGTTCTTCTTAGTAAAGAATGTAAACCACGATTTATTTAGGTTCAAAACAAGTATCTAGGAATTTTCTCCCAGCACTGAATGTTGGCAGTGTGAATGGTCTGAAAAAATTTAGCAACCAATGAAAACAAAACCCATCTCTCCTGACCCCAAGCTCTCCCTCGTCTCCAAATACAGAGGCTGCACATCCAGTGTTTGCTTCCTAGCTGTTCTTGTAACTCCAACTCTAAACTATGTCAGAAAACAGCAGGATACACTGAGCCTGGCTGCAGAGAGGGGTCCTCCACGGCTGGGAGGGTGGCGTGGAAGATAACAACCAGATACTCAACTAGTTTGTAGAGGAGGAATTGCCATGGGAACAGCAGCAAGATGAGAAAATAAAATGGGGACTCCCTGAAGCATGGCTGCAAACACCAGGTTTACTGTGAAATTCTGAGGCATACGTATACTCAAAAAAAAAAAATAGCATACACTCGCTGAGTACAGTAGCATACACTCGCTGAGTACAGTAGCATAGGCCTGTGGTCCCTACTACGAGGAAAACGGAGGCAGCAAGATGACTTGAGCCCGTGAGTTTGGGGATGGCTTGGGCAATATAGCGTGGGAAATGATTTAGGGTGTCACTCTCCAGTCAGGACAATGGGAAGGGGTTGCCATAAGACTCAAGAGTAGCACTTCTGAGCGGAGACACACACTGGTGCGCCTCCCAAGCAGTACCGCCCACTCTCTGTCTGTTAGCGCACAGATGCCAGGCAGTTAGAAGTGTGACTAAAACGGAACTGCACGGAGCTACCCAGCCTATCTCCTACCAGGAAACGTTTGTGGCATTATTTACACTTTGTTTACTTTTATTTTCTTTGCAACAGATAAGACCTAGCCACCAGTCATAGAACCATATTGCAGCCGGTGTTCTTTTTTTTTTTTCCGGTGTTCTTTTTGATGTAAGCTTAGCTCTTTTATTTTTTGAAGCAAGGTGTTGCTATGTAGCCCCAGATGGCCTGAAATTTGACTTGTAGATTATATTTGCCTTGAATTTACAATGATCCTCCTGCTTCTGTCTTTTAAGTACTAGCATTACAGACATGTGGCACTGGGACTAACTTGATCAATGTGATTATGTGTACCGTACATACGCACATATTCCTGTATGTGTGCAGTAGCATATTGTCTTAGTTAAGGTTTCTACTGCTGTGAAGAGACACCATGATCACGGCAACTCTTATAAGGAAATATTTAATTAAGGGGGCTTGCTTACAGTTTCAGAGGTTCAGTCCATTATCATAATGGCAGGCAGCATGGCAACATTCAGGCAGACATGGTGCTCGAGGAATAGCTAAGAGTCCTACATCTTGCAGGAAACAGGAAGTAGACTGAGACACTGTGCAGTATCCTGAGCATAGGAAACCTCAAAGCCCGCCCCCACATTGACACACTTCCTCAATAAGGCTATGCCCACTCCAACAAAGCCACACCTCCTAAGAGTACCACTCCCTATGAGCTTATGGGGGCCAATTACATTCAAACTACCACATTCCACTCCCTGACCCTCATTAGATTGTAACAGTGTCATAATGCAAAATGCATTTAGTTTACCTTCAAAAGTCCCCATATTCTATCACAGTCTCAACAACATTTAAAAGTCCAAAGTTCAAAATCTCTTCTGAGATTCATGTAATCTCTTAACTGTAATGACCTGTAAAAGCCAAAATCAAATAGCAGATCACATACTTCCAACACACAATAGCACAGGCTATACATTACCATGCCAAAATGCAGGGAAGGGAAATAGTGGAAAAATACTGAACCAAAGTAAGACCAAAAACCAACCAGGCAAACCCCAAACTGTGAACCTCCATGTCTGATGTCAAAGCACTCTTTAGATTTTCAACTCCATTCAGCTTTGTTGACTGCAACACATTTCTTTCTCCTGGGTTGGTTCCACTCCCTGTTAGCGTCTCTCCTAGGCAGGTGTCCCATGGCTCTGGCAGCTCTAACATCTGGGTTCCCAAAAGCAATCCAGGCTTCAATTTTACAGCTTCATGCAATAGGCTCTCTATTAGGCCTCCATTCAGGGACACTCCTGACACACGCATGGCCCTAGCAGCTTTCTTTAGGCACAGAGACAAAGTCCATAAACCATTTCTTATATTCTTAACTTTAAGGTCAGAGTCACATGACCGAAGCTGCCAAGTTCTGCTGCTTACTAGGGTTGGAACATGGTCCCCTTATTCAATTACATCTATACCAGTTTTCTGTCATTCACTGCCTAAGCTTGGCTGTCCTGAGACTTGCTCTGTAGACCAGGCTGGCCTCAAACTCCTCAGAGTCTGCCATCTCTGCCTTCACAGTGCTGGGATTAAAGGTGTGCCCCATCACACCCAGATCTAAGCTTTTCTCTAGTTTCTTTTCACAAGTTGGAAACTTAGCTGGGTGGGATCTTGCCCTGAAATCACCACTTCCTATATTGTATTTCTTTTGTTTTTTAGTCAAGATTTACTTATTCATTTATTATATATACAATATTCTGCCGGCATGTATGTCTGCACACCCCAAGAGGGTGCCAGATCTCATTTTAGATGTCTGTGAGCCACCATGTGGTTACTGGGAATTGAACTCAGGACTTCTGGAAGAGCAGCCAGTGCTCTTAACCTCTGAGTCATCTCTCCAGCCCCTATATTCTATTTCTTAATCTACCTATCGCATTGAACACAGAACTTATGTCCGTTCCACTTTCTGGTATTCTATTTATCCTTGAATATTTATTTTCCCTTGCTCAGCTAACTCCTCTTCATTAGAGTTAACACTAATAACTACATAACGGAGTCTACCCTAGGCTGTTTTGAAGTTTCCTCTGCCAACATAATTAATAGAAAATTTTTCACTTTAGTCTCAGGCAGGCTCTTTAGATAAAAGTAAAAGGTAGCCACTTTCTTCACTAAAATCTCACAAGAACAATCTCTAGGCAACATGCTAAAATTCTTTTCCTCTGCAACCTCTCTGATCCCCACAGTTCAGCAAATCACACTCAGCACCACTGTCTTCCATGTTCCTTCTAGTGTGCCCCATTAAACAGCACTTAAAGTGTTCAACTGCTTTTCTAAACCATAGTTTTAAGGCCCATATTCCTTCAAACAAAAGTATGGTTAGGCCTATCACAGTAATACCCCAGTCCTTGGTGCCAACTTCTATCTTAGTTAGGGTTTCTACTGCTGTGAACAGACACCATGACCATGGCAGCTCTTATAAGAAAAACATTTAATTAAGGGGGCTTGCTTATAGTTTCAGAGGTTCAGTCCATTATCTGTCGAGGACCGGCCTCAACAAAATCACTTCTTACCACGGTAGGGGCACAGGAATAGAAAAATTATATGATGACACTTAAAAATAATAAGACAGAAAACGTAAGACAGAATTGGGAGGGTATTTCAGGACTCACGCAGACCCTGAAATCCGCCTGCTTTTATTTTTCCAAAGCTTTTATACCCAAGGTAAACTGGGGGAGAAGATAACAAAAGACCTCATTATCATGATACAACAAGGTTAATTCACATAGACAACTCTGAGACTTCCCACCATTAGCATTCTGTTGCCTAGGTGACGAGGTACCCCGCACCTTGGAGACAGCTCTTCCCCGGGTGACCTCATTGTTAAAAGGGAAGGAGCAGAAGGACAGCTGCATATCCTGACCACCTGCCGTCAGGATGGCACCGAGCTCAACGTCAAAAAGGGCCAGGCAGCCACCTCCTGAGTTAGAAGTTACACCTGTTAGTCTCCAAAACTCTCTGGCTGTTAGACAAGGTGAATGGGCCTGCATTTCTTGGCCTCCACAATTATCGTCGTGATGGAGATCACGGTGGCGTGCCAGCAGATGTGGTCCTGGGGGAATAGCTGAGAGTCCTGCATCTTGCAGGCAACAGGAAGTTAACTGAGACATAGGAAACCTCAAAGCCCACCCCCACAGTGACACACTTCCTCCAACAAAGCCACACCTGCTAACAGTGCCACTCTCTATGAGACCGTGGGGGCCGATTACATTTAAACTGCCACAGGTATGCAGGGGTGTGTACACCCATGCACGCACATCCAGAGGCCAGAGGTCAATGTCAGGGCATCTCCCTCAGTTGCTCTCCACCTTATCTTTTTGTTTAATTTTTTGTTACATGTATTTATTTTGTGTATGTGTGAGTACCTGCATGCCGTGGCATATGTGTGGAGGTCAAAGAGCACCTTGCAGGAATCCATTTCCTTCTTTTGCCATGTGGATTCTGAGAACTGAGCTCAGGTTGTCAGGGTGGGCGGCATTTAACCATGAGCCATCTTGCCAACCCTACCTCATTTTTCAAAGACAGACACGCTCTCTCATTGAACCTGAAGCTCACTGGTGCAGCTACACAGTCTTACCATCCAGCCCCAGCATCCTCTGTTTCCACCCCCCAGTGCTGATGTAGGTGCTAGGGATCTGAACTCGGGCCCTCACGCTCACACAGTAAGCATTCACCAGGTGCCTTACTGACCCCCCACTCTATTCAGTGGTGCTGAGAGTGTCATCTCGAATCAGCAACATCTGCATCATCTAAGAACCTGGAGAAAGCGAATGTTCAGGCCTCATCCCTACTGAATCAGGAATTCGGGGTCGTGTTTTAAATTTTTTCTGTGTGATTTCAGACACACTTGTCAACTTGAGAACCACTATCCTAAATGAAGGCACAAAGGGAGTAAACGGGTATGGTTTGTTTGTTAAGAGATAGCTAATGAGCGTGAGCCGGCTCTCACTCAAACCAGAAGCTCAACACCTTCATCCTGCTTCCGCAGCTCCTCCGCGTGTCAAGCCGTATGCCGCTTCAGCCCAGATCAGTCCATCCACCTCACAACCTAGTGATTCTGCCTGGGAAAAGGAGCAAGGCCATGGGGGCACAGCTAGTTAGTACCTGTGGTGGAGCTCTGTGGAGAGATCCCTGGGGAGCCTGCATCCCCTCGTTTTGTTTGCTAATCTCTGGGATCGGTGGTTCACTTCCTACCCTAGCGAGAATGGTTGGCAAGCGTCCGTGGTTTGGTGGGAGAAACTGTGCCCTGGAACACTGAGATCTGACCGAGCACAAAGGAAGCAGTGTGAGCCTGCTAACAGCTTGGGAACCGAGATAGCGCAGAACCAGCAACGAGCCCCAGGAAGGAGGCGGGGAGCCATTCATTCTCTGTTCTGATAAATATAAAAAAGTTACAGAAAAAGTGTAAACAATACCATAACTAAAGCCCATATTCCCACACCTAGGACTGTGAACTGCCAGCTCACAGCAGATGCTGTGAGGAGACGGCATCTGGGGTGCTCTGGGGAGAGAGTGGGAGAGTGAGAAGAGAGCCTTCGGAACGGGGAGAGACAAAGTATGCCTGAAATCTTTTTAAATAAAGAGAGTCCTCCTTTTATCAGAACGCATTCTGAACAGGAGGCTTCCACAGTACTAATAACAGCTCAGAAACTTGCCTAGTTGGAGGCTAGGAAGTTAGAATTTACACATAAAGATGAGCAGAAAAGTAGCCAGAAAGCAAACCAGCTCCTTTGGGTTGGGGATAATTTAGTTTCTTTTTACAGATCTGGAGGTTGAATCCAGGCCCTTGCATCGGCTACGTAAGGTCCCTACCACCAAGCTATATTTCCAGCGCTTTCTGCAATCTGCTTTTGGACCACCCTCACGACCGTCTAAGGGAGAGTGGGAAAGGAATCAGAACAATCCAAAAGAAAGCGGGAGATGGTTCAGAATAGTACATGCTTTTTCCAGTTTTTATGAGGTTGGAACTCAAAGTTGGACTACCCAGAAGGAGCCATTGCCAATGGTAACCGTAACTGCCTGACCTTGGACTGCTGCACCTTGCTACCCAGCAAAGCAGACAGGAAGCAAGAGCCTGTGCTAAAGGTACCTTGCTAGCAGGATAGGAAAGGGATGAAGGTGGAAACTTGGAGGGCAAGTTTCCGCAGAGGACAGAGATGGCTAGTGTAGATCCCAAGGAGTGGGTGGGAGGTGCTATCTCTGCTCCCATCCAACCAATTTTACAGCCACCAGGCACTGCTTAAGGCAATGTCCAGAGCCTCTGAAAAGATACCACCCACATTAGCTGGGCAGTGGTGGCACAGGCCTTTAATCCTAGCACTCAGGAAGCAGAGGCAGGAGAATCTCTGAGTTTGAGGCTAGCCTGTGTTTAAAAAACAACAACAGAAAAGATATTCATAGTATAGAGGTACAGAGGGTGCTGTTTCTGATCCTTGATAAGCTCAGTCTATCAAGAAAGCAAGGAACGCAGGGGTGGGGGGGGGACGACACTCATCCTTCCCTCCCCCATCTCAGAGCCATTTCCCCTGCAGCCAGGGCAACCGTGGTTGAGCGAAATTTTTTCTGCTGAACCAGAGACTCAGAGGACTGGGCTGGGGCTGGGGCTCAGCTGGTGGAGAGCTTGCCTAGCACACATGAAGTCCTAGGTTCAGTCCCAGCACTGCATAGAACTGGGTGCCGTGGAGCACAGGGCAAGGGGATCAAGAGTTCAAGGCAATTCTCAGCTACACAGTGAGCTGGAGGCCTGCTTGGACCCCGTGAGACTGTCTCGTGTTGGGGTAGAGTGGGTGGCAACTATCAGAGTAAGAGAGAGAATATCAGAAGCCAGGAAAGCTGCACCGGGAACCTCCCCTTGTGTATGTTTGTACTTGTGGATAAATCTAAAATCCTCCTTGGAGATCTCGCCAAGGAAAACGCACAAGGCAGCTGGGTAGACGCAGCTCATTTCCCTTCTTCCCACCCAAGTGCATAACTGTGCTGTAACAGCCACTGGGGCCACCCTGAAGCATGCTACATGTCTCATGTACATGCTATAGTACATGCTACATGTCTCATGTACATGCTATAGTACATGCTACATGACAGCACAGTCACAGCCTTGTGAGAGAGCTCAGTGCACGGACCCCACAGTGGACCCCGCTGGGAGCTGTGCTGCTCTCAGGCCCTTGAATCTCCATCAGTGCAAGGGCAGCCTGTTTGCCAGAACAAACCGACAAGGAAGTCTGCAGAAGCATTCAGGCCCATTAGAAACCAGTAACGAGAAATGGATTTTTCACCTATTTTCCGACAAGGAAAAAATACTGAAAGGAAGAAAATGAAAGTGACACTCTGTCCTCTGTCACTTTAGCGGCCCCTCCCTTCCCCCCCCCTGAATAGAGACAGAAAACAAAAACAAAGCAAGAGACTAAAACTGCATTTCCAAGCTTTAAACAGCACATTTTCTGTTGTGATAGAGATAGAAGAGAGGGTGTGCGAACTGTTTTCACCTCGATACCTTCCCTAGAAATCCATCCTCTCAGGGTCAGTAAGGTGACTAAAGAAGTAAAAGTGCCCAACAACCTGAGTGTGATCCCCCAGAACCCGAGGAGGGGGGAGAGGACCAACTCACAAATGTCCTCTGACCCTGTCACACACGTGCTGTAGCATGCTCACACCAACACAGACACAACACAGATACACACAATATTACCAGTAAATGAAATTGAATCCACTCTTTCTGACGAACAGCAATCTGACATCTACACAGTACAAAGCTCTGTGTAAGATCCCGCCAACAAACACTAGCGAGGCGGAATCCTTGACTTCCAAGTGTTCACAATCTGAAATAGAAAAGAAAAACACAGCTCATATATGGAAACAGGGAGGGGGATCATAGTATAAGTTCTATGACAGAGGAGCATTCATCCACTCAACAAAGATTTATTGTGTACAGTATGCCAGCCTCGGGTGTGAACAAGTAATGTTGAGAGCACAGAGGCCAAGCAGAATGACTGCTTCTCTTTCAACCAAAAAGGTGAGGCTGGCGTAGAGCTCAGTGGTTGAGTGTGGGCTTAGCATGTGTGAGGTTCTGAGTTCAAGCCTCAGGACCAACCAACCAACACACACACAGATACATACACACAGACAACACACCCCCACACAACACACAGAGATACACACTTACAGAGGAAAGATGAGACAGATGAGCTCCTTCATATAAGCTATTTAAGTGTAGGGCCCACATCTTCTATCTATTTTAGCATACTTGCTCTGTGTTGGCAAACATTCAAATAAACATTTCTTACTCAGCTGGCGTGGCTTACTCAGCATGGCGGCATGCATCTAGCTACTTAGGAGACTGAGGCAGGGGGATCACTTATGTTCAGGAGATTGAGACTCAGCCGCAAATGAGGGGGAGAGGCTGGAGATGGAGCTCAAGGCAAGAAAGGACGCTTGCCTTTTGTGCAGGAAGTCTGGGTTCAGTTCCCAGCACTGTGTCACCGAGGTGTGGTGGTGTCCATTGGCAATCCCCGCACAGGAGAGGTGGAGGCAGGAATATCCGAAAAGAACTAATTCCTGAAAACTGTCCTCTGACTTCCATACACACCAGCAGTGGCACACCAGTGCACACACCACACACACAATAACAGGAAAGAAAATAAAAAGAAATAGGTTCCTTCTGCCAATCAACATTTTTGACACTTGCTATGTGCAATGCTCTAGACTCTGTGAAGGAGGATGAGTGAGGCAGCATCCCTGAAGAGAGAGAGAAAAAAATCACACATCATCCTCAACTACACAGTGAGCTCAAGGCTAACCCAGGCAATACAAGACCCTGTCTCAAAATTGTGTGTGTGTTTCTAACAATTAAAATACAAAACATAACAAATTAAATAACTGTATGTAAGAAAGGAAGGAAGAAAAATAAGTAAACAATGTTTACAAACAAATTTTCTGTTCCATGATTCATTAAGCAATTATTAGCTTATTACAACCCTCTTTTTCCATCTATTCCCGGTTTTATAAACATTTACTGAGCATCTACAACACACTGGAGCAGGGCTACTAGAAACAAGGAGCCCACTGGGGATGCACAGCTCTGTGGGAGAGGATGAGGTAAAGCTCAGGGGAGTCTCTAAGGGTGCATGCTGTCAGAAGAGGGCATTCAGCAGAGGGGAGAGCCTGAGAAGAAAGACGATGCCACAGAGCAGTTCACTTCCTGAGCTCTGCACCTGTGAAAACTTTTGACAGAGCCGTTTGGAGTCTGGCATGCTTTCTTGAGTAAACCGAACACAGGAGACGCTGTACCCAACCAGAATGCCAGTTCCTTAAGCAGTTACTTTGGTGGGCCAGAAGTTCCCATGGCTGTTGGAATCTGGATACATCTAGAAGGATGCTAAGTGAGCATGAGATTGGAGCAAGTTGTAAAACCCCCTTCAGGATCTTGTTGACACCTGATGCCTGTCAGCTTCTCTCTATCCCCGTCTTCACTGCCTTCACTTGGCTTACACACTGCTGCTCATGCAACTGCAGTCTAGAGTCTGTGCTACTCTGCCCAAAAGTTTGTTCAGGCCATGAATCAATCTCTCTCTCTCTCTCCCTACACCCTACACTGCCCTGCAGCTTCTCTCTCCAGGCTCGCTCTCCTCCCTGCACCTCTAGGCTGGATCACCTTCCCTTTTGCACCCAGTTTTCCTCCCTTCTCTGACTCTACCAGCCCCGCAGCTCTTAGCTTCCTACCACCATTCTGTCTATGTGAGAACACAATGTCAATATTCATAATTATTATCTGTGACTCTAATTGATTTTTATTTTTTAAAAAATTATGATATAGCCTCGTGTGATATCACGTAGAGCTAGGCAGGGAAAACTAAACTGAAGGCTGGAAGAAAGAAGGCTGAGTCAGAGAGAGACCATGGAGCCAATAGAGGGGAAAGACATGAGCTGCTAGCTAGAGCCTTGCCGGTAGGCCATGAACCCCATGGTAAAATATAAAATAATAGAAATGGGTTAATTTAATATGTAAGAGCTTGCCAGAAATATGCTATGTGATTGGCCAAGCAGTGATTTAATTAATACAGTTTCTGCGTGGTTATTTCAGGAGTCTGAGCAGCCAGGAAATGAGCAAGCAGCCTCCTTACAAAAGAATTGGTGCACTAACATGGCCAACATAATCCATTTAAAACCAGAGAGTGCTTAAAAAGGAATTTTAGACACAAAAGAACAGAATTTAGCAGTTTCTTGGTAGCCACACATTTTTTTTCCAAATGGGCTCACAGTGAGCAAAAGAGGTGCAGTAAAAACTGTATGGCTTCTTTAAAAAGCATCAGCTTCCTGGTTCACCAACACTAATGGCTCTGACTCTTTTGGGAGGTCTGACTACAGAGCATTTAATGGGGTTCGTGAGCAGAGTGCTGCAACTTGCTTAATGGCAACATAGACCCACCGTGTGCCTGAAAATGGGGCACTGAACATTGCTCCTGCTAACAGACCTCCTCCCCGCCATGTTGGACTAGGTGGAGTCAAAAGGCAAAAAGCCTTAGTCTTAGTAACAACACTTAGTGACTTAACATTTTAAGAAATGTTCCTGGAAAGAAAAGGATTTCAGATACGATACACAACAGGACTGATTCAGACATAAAAGACCTCTAAACAAGGCACAGTGTGTTTAAAAATGTACATAGGCTTAGAAGAGAGAAGAAAAAGAGTAAAGAGACAGTAAGTGTAATCTAAGAGTATAGACAGTTATAGATTAAAGGAGTAAAGATAATAAAATAAATACTAAACTTGTTGGAAAAGTAATATAGTAAGAAAAATAAGCCGTGTAAAGAGGGAATATACTCAGAGAGTCTGGATTATGTATATTATTGTGTTTTCTTTTCATTTTTTTATGTGAAGGAGCTAAGTACAGAGAGACATCTCATTGTATGGGCTGCTAAGCTAAACCAACATATATACTTTAAAAGTATCTGTTCTTCAAATTTTTGGGTTTAAGGATACGTTGCTTTGGAAAAGAGGTTCTTCTTTTGTTTCCACAGAGGATGAGAACCTGTGGAATCCTTCCAGACTAATGTGGTTTGATGGACCAAGACCCCCCGAAAGGTTGCCTGTTGCG
>NC_022013.1:84718916-84723060 GCF_000317375.1 Microtus ochrogaster
GTGGCTCACAACCATCTGTAATGAGATCTGGTGCCCTCTTCTGGCCTGCAGACATACATACAGACAGAATATTGTATACATAATAAATAAATATCACAAAAAATAAATAAAAATATAATGTATAATTGAAGGCGTAAGTCACTAACAATGCCACACCAGTTTGGAATTATGATTAATAGGGTGATATTTATTTAAAGGGAAAAAAATTTACAGATCTCCGTCCCAGACAACGGCCCTCTGCACAACCAGGAAGGGAGTCTAGTCGCCGGCGGAGCAGGAAGTGAAGAGAGAGAAGAGAGGGAAGTGGCCGCTTTTTTAAAGGGAGAGAGACCACGCCCCAATGGGCTGGTATCTCAGTGGCTATAGACTGGAGGAGCGGAAGGACCTCCCGCAACATATAATTAAGACATATACATTAAAAGAGAGTCATCTATAATAGTCAAGCTTGTAGTCATGTTAGATTTTCTAGGTATATAGAAATATATTTCAATTAGATAGGTATTCTTCAAATCTTTCAGAGACCTTCAAAATATGGCATTTTAAATGTTTTAAGAGCTTAAGACTTTTCATGACAGTGAGAAAAGAAGGAGAAAGGACCCCTGCTATACAGCAAGCCACAGAGTAAGAAGTAAAGAAAGGCATACAGACCAGAGAAAGATAAAAGTCCAGAGGGAAAAGGTAGATGGGCTAACTTAAGAAAAGCTGGCTAGAAACAAGCCAAGCTAAGGTCAGGCATTTATAAGAATAAGATTTCATATGATTTATTTGGGAGTTGGGTGGCTGCTCCCAGAAGGAGCCAAGGAGTAAAACAACCAATAACACCAGAGTTGTGGGTTTTGGTTTTTTAAAGATTTGCTTATTTTATATGTACAGGTGTTTTGTTTGCATGCATGTCTGTGCACTGTGTGTGTACAGTGCCAGTGGAGGCCAGAGAGGCCGTTGGGTCCTCTGGATCTGGCATTATAGACAGCTGTGAACATCTATATGGGTGCTGGGAATTGAACTCAGGTCCTCGGTAAGAATAGCCAGCGCGCTTAGCCATGGAACCATCTTTTCAGTCCCTTTTGTTTTAAGACAGGGTCTTGTTATGTGATGATGGCTGGCCTCAAGCCTGTGGCAATCTTTTCACTTCAGCTTCCTGGGTGTTGGCACTACAGACATGCACTACCACATTCAGTCCAGAGTTAGTGAGATAGCTCAGGCTGGCCTCACACTTACTTATGGCTGAAGATCACCTTTAATTCCATTCTCCTTCCTCTGCTTCTTAAGTGCTGGGACCTCAGCATGGGATACTCGCTGTCTTAGAGTTTCTATTGCTGCAAAGAGACATCATGACCATGGCAACTCTTACAAAGGAAAGCATTTAAATGGGGGTGGCTTACAGTTCAAAGATTCAGTCCATTATCATCATAGTGAAACATGGCAGCATGCTAGCAGACATGGTGCTGGAGAAGTTGCTGAGAGTTCTACATTTTGCAGGCAACAGGAAGTGGTCTGAGACACTGGGCATGGCTTGAGTATATATAAGATCTCAAAGCCCACCTCAATAGTGACATACTTCCTCCAACAAGGCCATACTTACTTCAACAAAGCCACACCTCCTAATAGTGCCACTCCCTTTAGGGGCCTTTCTCTTTCAAACCACCATACCCACCCTTACATACAGTCATATCACCTCACCTTTTGGTCAGTGTTATCCTTTAAATCCCAGTTTTGATCCCATCCTCCCCTTTTCAAAGTCCTTTAGAATCTCCCTAATGTCTTCAGGATAAAAGCTCGAAACCATTAGAATGGAAGGTATCTGTTGCAAGCTTGCATAAACGAGTCCAGCCTTCTCTCTCATCATATCTCACTTGATTTTGGAGTTCATGCCAAACAGTCTGCAGTGGCCCAAATATAATACAGTTCTTCCCAGTAATTCTTGATACAAACATTATCTCCCTCTCTGTTTTCTCTCTTGTCTAACTCAGTGTCATCTCTGGTCCTCCCTCTAGGCTAGGTTCTCCTTCATGTCTCTTAGTGTTTCCACACCCTGTGGTTAAGGTCAATGGAAAGCTACAAAGACCCAAAGACTGCTAATAACTCAGACCCTTCAGGGACGAAGGCTCCTGTCACTCAACCTGTATGGAATCAAAACCAGTTTTGGTGTTCTTCTGAAGGCAGAGGAGATACAGACAAGCAATAGAAGGTAGTTATAAACACCAGCCGTGGGAGCTGGAGAGGCAGCTCAGCAGCAAGAGCATTTGCTGCTGTTGCAGAGGACCTGGATTTGGTTCCTATACAGCTCACAACCATCCACAGCTCCAGTTCCCGGGGATTCCAGCATCTTCTTCTGTCCTCTATGACCACCAGGCATGCATGACGTACACAGCAGGCTTTACTCAAGAACTTTACCCTCTCTTCCAGGAAGGACCAAAGCCTTTTCAATTATATGCAATTTAAATGTGCCATATGGGTGGAACAATGACTTTTTAATGTCTTTATTTGGAGATTAAGCATGACTAGAGAGATGAAGTTGAATGAGTGCCAAGTTAACAGAGGGGGTGACTTAGTTATGATACAGTCGCTGTGTCGGTTTGAGGGATGTCCAGGTAGCTGATAAAACATTACTCTGGGGTGTGTCTAGAAGAGATTAGCAGAGCAGTGAACTCATTTCAAAAGACCCACCCTTCCCAGTGTAGGAGGAAACATCCCTTGAACAAAGTCCTGATGCAAACAAAAGGGTAAGGGAAGGATACCTTTGCTCCCTTTCTTGCTGCTGTGATAAAATACCCAGACAAAAATATGCTCGAGGGAAAAAGGTTTTATTTCCCTGACAGTTCAAGGAGCTGGTGACAGTGCATGTACAGTCAGGAAGCAGAGTGGAAAGAAGCCATGCCTTTGCTTGTGCAGCTCTGTCTCCAGTTACACAAGGACCACCACCACGGAATGGCTCACCCACAGCAGCGGGTTTTCTCACCTCAGTTAGAGCAATCAAGATAAATCTTCCCTGGGTGAGTGCACACACACTCAGACACACATACACATATACCACCCAACACAGGTAAACACACACACACACACACACACAATGTTGGTAGAGACTACTTGTTCGTTTCCCAGCTGCACAGACCTGAAATAATCACATATAAACTGTATTAATTAAAACACTGCTTGGCCAATAGCATAAGCATCTTTCTAGCTAGCTCTTATATCTTAAATTAACCCATCTCGTTAGAGTGATGTTGAGGTGACTCCCACAGCTATACACCGCAGATCTTCCTCACACATTTGACGAACTGGACAGACTAACACAGTCTGTGAAAACTGACACTGAAGACTAGCAACGCAACTCTGTTGGTCGAGCACTTCCGTAGATATAGAACACGCAAGTCTACGGTGGAGAACTTCCCTAGCAGGCACAGATCCCCACGCCCAACCCCTAGCTCTGAATAACTCTGGTGCACACCTACAATCTCAGCACTCAGGGGGTAGAGGAAAGGGAATCAGAAGTTCATAGTGAGTTTGAGGTCAGCCTGGGCTACCAGAGACCTGATAACCAAAAAAAAGGAGGAGGAAGAGAAAAAAGGCCTGTAGGACAGGGAAGACATGTCCTGGAGGGGTCATCATAAGGCAGGTTCAGATCTGCACGCTGGTCCACGGAAACCAGTCCCGGCGCTAAGGGATTCTGACATTTGCTTCTCCGGAATAGCCTCTAACCTGACCTCAGGGGTTTTGCTCTTTGTGCAGAGGGACGGGAGGGGGTGGTTAGTGGGGAGGGAGGGGTTAATACTTCTTCATCTGCTACCCAGCCCTCTCTTTCTCTTCCCCTTACCCTACTGGGTGAATCTCAGTCTGAGGCTTACACACCTTAGAGCCTGTTGACCACAGCCTCTCCTCAGATCCTAACAGGGTTCCCAGATCACCTCCCGGCTCCGTCATCACCTGGGCTCAGCCTGTCTCATTCTTTGACCCTCAGGTCTGAGTTAGTGAAGGAAGAATGTCCCCGTGGGTCCGTGGCTTGGCTCCGAAAGGACAGCAACCGCCTTACAGGAAGCCTGTGCAAACCGGGCCACAGCCAAAAATAAAGAGGGAGGCCCCGCCACAAAAATCACTGAGTCAGTCTAGACCTCTGCCCCGGGAAAGATTCGCTGGTTAAGTCATA
>NC_022013.1:84723160-84724439 GCF_000317375.1 Microtus ochrogaster
CCCTCTGAGGCCGCTCAGGAAGACGGTTTTTAAAGAAGTTTTAGTATAGATGGTTGTGAGCCACCATGTGGTTGCTGGGAATTGAACTCAGGACCTCGTGCGGGCAGACATCGAGGCAGAAAGTTGTATACATAATAAATAAATAAATAAATCTTTAAAGAAGTTTTAAAGGTTAGGCGACAGCGAAAGTGACCGGCTTGTTTCCTTTTGCTGCCACCTCCCGGGAGAGGTGCGAACTGCAAGCCTGCCATGGTGTCCGGAGGAGCAGAGCCAAGGCAAAATGCACCTTTGTGAGGCTACTGTGGGCGGGAGGGTGACAGTCAGGAACCATTTTGTTGCAAAGGGGGAAAGGAAACGTTCAGGCTAGGAGCCCTCCGCCCGCAAGGGATTATCAAGCCCTCCCCATTCCTAAACCAAAACACCTCCTACCGGTCCTCCACCTCCCCCGTTTCCACTTCTCTCTTGCCTGATAGAACCTCCCTTCCTCCTCCTTCTTAAACAATCCATCCTGAACACCGCAGCCAATTTAAAGCCATTTAGTTGTTCATGGACGCCCTTAGGCCGACTCCACAACCCAAGGTCCCGTTGTCCGCCCTCCTCCCCAGACCCTTCCTCACACAAGCGGGCATTGGAGCTTTCTAGTCTTGGACACCCCAGAGTTTTTCTCACCTTCAGGAAGTCCCTCTTTCCAGTTCTTCACACCGGGCGTATTCCACCTGGTCCTCCCTCTCCATCTGTTTCGATCCAATCATCCTTCAGATAACAGCTCAGCCATTGATCACTGCTCAAGGAAACTCCCCTAACCTGCAAAAACCGGGTCCTTCTGCTGTCAACTCATTTCTCAAATCCTACACCGTAGTTTAATGACCTTTGTATATATTCATTTAATTCATTTCTCATTCCCCCTAAACTGTAAGTCTGTGTCACTGATATCCAGCATTGATGCTGATATACAGTAAATGCTGAATAATATTCGGAATAAGAGTCAGTCATGAGGCTGGGCAGTGGTGGCGCACGCCTTAAATCCCAGCACTTGGGAGGCAGAGGCAGGCAGATCTCTGTGAGTTTGAGACCAGCCTGTTCTACAAGAGCTGGTTCCAAGACAGGCACCAAAGCTACAGAGAAACCCTGTCTCAAAAAACAAAAAACAAAAACAAAAACAAAAACGAAACAAAACAAAGAGTCAGTCGTGGTGGTTCATACCTGTAACCCAACACTTGGAAGGCAGGACTTTAGCTTTCTCTCTCTCTCTCTCTCTCTCTCTCTCTCTCTCTCTCTC
>NC_022013.1:84724674-84725558 GCF_000317375.1 Microtus ochrogaster
TGAAGAGCACTGGCTGCTCTTCCAGGGGTCCTGAATTCAAACCCGGCAACCACGTGGTGGCTCATAACTGTCTATAATGAGATCTGGTGTCCTCTTCTGGCATGCAGGCAGAGCACTATATACATAATAAATAAGTAAATCTTTTTTTAAAAAGCAGCTGAAGGAAGGAGCTGGAGATTTGTTCTGACTCACAGTTTGAGGGCGCAGGAGTGTGAGAGGCCATTGTCACATTGTGTCTTCGGGGGAGGAAGCAGACAGACATGAATGTCCTTGCTTAGCTTGCTTTTCTCTTTTTCTTCAGTCCAGGACCCCAGCCTATGGAATGGTGCAGCCTGCATTTAGGGTTGGTCTCCCCACTTCAGTTAACCCCTTCTAGGAAACACCCTACAGGCACACCGAGGAAAGCCCAAGTCCTGCCAGGTTGTCAGTCAGTGTTAACCATGGCAGAGGTGTTTTGGTGGATACAGGGGAAATGTAGAATTGCTGCAGCATATTTGATCACACTGTGAGCCCCAGGATTGTGTTATTTACCGGAAAAACTCATTTCTGGTTGTGGTGTGGCTCACCCCTATGACACACCTTTATATCTTTAATCCAAGAGCTTTCTGTTGACTATTGTTGAAAGACCCCAGCTTAGCTGCTGTAATGCCATTTTGCAAGGCTTTCACACAAACAAGTGTAAGTTCAAGGTAAAGTCGATACTCCTAGGCGGCCAAAACAGGATATCTGTGGTCAGACACCAGGCCTAGGAGGGGAACGGACAGTTCTGGAAAAACTACATGTGCCCTAGATAGAGCCAAGTCAGCTACTATCATATCTTCATGTCCCCGAGGAGCTTGTCCCCAAGTGAACCCATCGCCCCATCCGAACTGACCAATGGGATT
>NC_022013.1:84725658-84733819 GCF_000317375.1 Microtus ochrogaster
CTGTAACCATGCTTCTACTTCTGTATGTCTGCTCTGCCCGCCCCCGTTTCCATATAAAAGACCCCCTGCCCAGCCTGAAGGCCTGCAAGTCTACCAAAGAGACTCTGATGTTCGCAGGTACCTGTGCATCGCTCAATAAATAACCTCTTGCCGTGGTCTTGGACTGTTCCTGGGTTCAGGGGTCTCCTCCTAAGGGAAGGTCCTCTCTGAGGGTCTTTCATTGTAAAGAGGATTAAATAAAGTCAACCAGAGGTCAAGAGGCAGACAAGCAACCAGTTGACAGGAAGTGAAGATTAAATTATTTGAAAAACATCAACAACAAAACATAGAGAGTAAGACAGAGTAAGGAGGGCAGCTAGAGAGGCACCCAGGAAGTAGAAGGGAGGGACATTGAGTTTGAGGAGGTTGCTTGGAGACAGTGAAGAAAGAAAGGAGATTTCTGGTTCTGGAGCATCAGCAGAGGAAGAAAGTCAGCTGACTGCTCTCTCTCCTCTCTGAGTTAGCGGGCTTTCACCCCAGCGTCTGGCTCCTGAGTCTTTATTGGTAAAGTTGAACAATTGAAATTTTGTTAAACTGGCATAGGATAAATGGGGCAGAGCTGAGCGATGAGGTGATGAGACACCACGGGAGGAGGAAGGCCGCCAGACTGATGATTTCTCAAACCCTGATGGGGCCAAGGGTGTAGCTCAGTGGCCGGGTACTTTGTCAACACGTGTGAGACCCAGGGTTCAATCCTTGGTACCACAGAAAAAGTCATAAAAGAAAACCCTAAAGCCTCTGCTCTGGCTTAATTCATGTTGCCATGATAAAACATTCTGACCAAAAGCAATTTAGGGGAGGAAAGGATTTATTTGTGACGTCCATGTCACAGTCCCTCACTGAGGGAAGTCGGGGCAGGAACTTGAGGCAGGAACCTGGAGGCAGGGACCATGGAGGAACCCTGCTTGGTGGCTCACCCTCTCGCTTATACTTAGCTTTCTTATATAGCCCAGGCCCACTTTCTTAGGAATGGTGCCATTTGTGGTGGGCTGAGACCTTCCACATCAATCATCCTTCCTTCTTAGACGTGGTCAGAGGCCAATCTGACCTGGGCTATCTATTCCTCAGCTGAGGCTCCCTCGGGTGACTCTAGACGGTGTCAAGCAGCCAGCTACAGCTAACGAGGGCACGCTCAGGTACTCTCTCCAGGTTTCAGAATAGGCGAAGCCATTTATACAGTGGGAGAGAGTCAGACCTGTGTGCCATGTCCTAAAGCCCAAGCAGGTCAGATTCATTGAGTTTCTCTTCTCGAAGTAGTTGTGACTCCTCTCAGACACCAGAGGGCACTCTTGAGACTTTTTCTGGGCAGCTTGTCGAGGACACAGGCACTGAATGTGACGGCAGCTGGAGTCAAACCCTTTTTTCTATGCAATAGGTCGGTTCGGGAGTTTGGGAGAGGTGCAGTGACAGACAGGTGGCTCCACAGACATCTGCAGTGGTTGTTTGCCCTTCCATTGGGAAAAAAAACAAAAACAAAACAGCACCTTACTTTTTGGTTTTAGAATTAATCTTTCCCCCTTATATTTTGGTGGAGCAGTAAATCAAGAAACTTTTACCATAGCCAAGAGGTGGGCAGACAATCTAGCAGAGATACTCACCAAAGCTCTGAAATGGACTAGCTACGTGTATGTATGTTAAAAGGTCTGCAGACACATTTGGCGTCTGCCTCAATAGCTCCCCACCTTATATTCTGAGATAGAGTCTCTCCATACATGGATCCCCCTGGGAAGGGGAAATGGAAAAGATCTCCTGAGTAAATTGGGAGCGTGGGGGGGGGGGTGAAAGCAGAGAGGGGAAGGGAGAAGAGAAGGGGAGAGGAGAATAGGAGGGATCAGGAAAGTCGAGTTGGGGGAGGGACAGAGAGGGAGAACAAGGAAAGAGACATCTTGATAGAGGAAGCCATTATGGGGTTAGCGAGAAACCTGTCACTAGAAAACTTCCCAGGATTCCACAAAGATGACCGCAGCTAAGAATCTAAGCAATTGGAGAGGGTGCCTTAACTGGCCTTCCCCCATAATCAGATTACAATTAAAACCTTAATTGACATGATAGAACAAACTAGTGGGAGCAAACTGACTCCAAACTGACTCCTGAGGAACCTGTATGGGACCGAACTAGGCCCCCTGAAGGCAAGTGACAATGGTGGGGCCTGGGCAATATGTGGGGCCACTGGTAGTGGCACCAGCATCTAACCCATTGCAAGTTTAAGGGACTAAACAGGGGGGGTGCTAATTGGCAAAAGAAGGAAGGAGGGTACACGATTTTTTCTTTAAAAAGGTGTGTGTCTGTGCGTGTGTATGTGTGCGAGCGTGCGTGCGTGTGTGTGTGTGTGTGTGTGTGTGTGTGTGTGTGTGTGTGTGTGTGTGTGTGATGTACATACATGCCCTTGGAGGCCAGAAGAGTGCATCAGATCTCCTGAAGCTGAAGTTACAAGCAATTATGAGACACCGGAAGTGGGTGCTGGGAACCGAGCCCTCTGGAAGAGCAGCAAGCCCTCGTAACCACTGGCTCCTAACTATACTATCACACTGAAACTCCTACCCACAGAGACAAGCCAGGATCTACGAGCAAGGAAGATCAGAAACAGAGCTCAGAAAAATCCCATATTTGTGGGATATTGGGAGATACAGCATTGCAAAGATTCTCAGCCTTCCCCAGGGACGGATGACTGAGAAGGTGCCACAAGTCAGGATGTCATCAGGCAGATGACTAAGAAAAAAAATGCCCCTTTCTATAATAAACAATGTCTGGTTCCTATTACTGCCAGAGTCAGAGAGTGGGAAGTACCTGAACCCCCCTCCCCAGGCTGAGGAGGTATTGCATTTTCTCTTTTGTTTTTTCTTTAAAGATTTTATGTATATGGGTCTACACGTATGTGTATATATGTCTTGTAGGTGCCTATGGAGGTTGGAAGAGGGTATTGGATCCCCTGAAGCTGGGCTAAAAGTGGATGAGTTGGGGCTGGAGAGATGGTGGAGGGGTTAAGAGCACTGGCTGTTCTTCCAGAGTTCCTGAGTGGTGTAGGAGGTCCTTCTGTTTATGTATTGCTTTCATTGGTTAATCAATAAACCATCTACAGTGATATCTGGTGTCCTTTTCTGGTCTGCAAGCATACATGTAGGCAGAACACTATATATAACAAATCAAAAAATATTTTTAAAAAAAGATAAATCTTTTAAACAAGAAAAAAAAGTGGATGAGTTATCCAATGCAGGTGCTGGGAATTGAACTCCAGTCTTCTGCAATAGCAACTAGTGCTTCTTAGCTGCTGAACGTCTCTCCAGCTGCAAGTCTTGTATTTTCAATGGCACAGGCTAGACTAGGTCAAGGTAAGCAGGACCACAGCAGTGACAGAAACAGGAATCTCAGTGGGGACATTGAGGTGACAGAATCCCTTGACATAGAGTTAGGCCAGTGGATAATGTCACCAAGCTCTTGCCACGCTCCTCCTACAAGCTAGATGAGAAAGGGGGCCCCTTCGTCAGAGGATTTGTGCTGACCATGCCAGTGTCCACCAGGGTCCCCCTGGGTCAGGATGAAAACCTGCTCTAGCAAGTGAGAGCTTGCTCGTCAGCCTCCCATGTTCTGAAACCACAAATGTGTTGCTATAAACAGAATCTCCCAGTAGCCACAAACTGGTAACAGGATCAGGAACTTCGTGGCTGGCATCAGGCCCAGGCTAATCCTGGAAAGAAAGACATTGAGCAATACACAGAATTGCTAGAAAGACGGAAGTATCAGAAGAGTCAAAAACAGAAACAAAGATAGCGACTACTGTATGGGGGGTCATTGCTCATTGGGACAGTGGGCAACAAGGCCACCACTGCTGACTTGTGACCCTGGAGGCGGGGTATTACTGTGGCCCTGTCACCACCAGGCCAGACCCCCTTCCTCTCCTCCTTCTCACTCCCAATCGACTCTAACTGCTTCCAATGGTGCCTCTAACATGCTGGGTCTAAAAGGATAGGAGAATGCCTGAATTTCCCTCTTTGTTATTGTTAAATGGTCCAGGGTGGCTTCCAACTCTCTTGTTCTGCAGCCCAGGCATCCTCCAACAGGCAGCCTTTGCAATCCCCCTCTTGACTGACAGGGATGCAGGATGCAAACATGTGCTCCGTACCTTGCTGCCCTCTGCCTACCTTTAATCTCATTCTTTAGGTTTTCTTCACTGGAATTCTTCCATGCTTTTCTTTCTTTTTTTTTTTCTTTGTTTTGTTTTGTTTTTTCAAGACAGGATTTCTCTGTGTAGCTCTGACTATCCTGGAACTAGCTCTATAGACCAGGCTGACCTCGAACTCAGGGATCCACCTGCCTCTGCCTCTCAAGTACTGAGATTAAAAGGACTGCACCACCATGCCCAGCTTCCATGTATTAAAACAAACAAGCAAACAAAACCCAGAAAAACAAAACACAAAAACAAGAGGGTCTTACTATGCTGGCTAGGCTGGCCTCAAATTATCCTGCCTTCTCGGCTGGCCATATGGCTGGGACTTATGGGTGGTGATCTACCCCACATTTTGTGATAACCCTGAGAAGGAAATCCCGGTCCTGGATTACCTACACCATGAGCTCTGCCATAGAGCTGCACTCCCAGCCCACCATGCATGCTTCATAAGAAAAGCTCCTCACTGCTAATCTGGAGTGGATATCACGGCACCTGGCCAGATCCCCGCCCCGGCTGTGTAAATGTCTGTAGCTAACCCATCACAGCTGCTCACCTTTACCTGCCCTCCTCAGGACCACCTTCCTTGGTGGGAAGTTAGGAATCCTTTCTACCCAAGAGAAGTGTCAGGGTGGTGGGGCCAGTCATGGACTGAGGAATATAGGGATATATATATATATATATAGTCTTTGCCTCAGGGTTGGCTGTGTTCCTGCCCTCCCCTGTCAGACTCTTAGAAGAAGTCACATCCTTGCTTGATCCCCATTCCTAACTTACTTTCCCTCTTCCCTTGCAGCTTTCCCTAAGACAACCTGCTTCCCCTCCTCCCTTGCAGCTTTCCCTAAGGCAACCTCTTCCCCTCCTCCCTTGCAGCTTTCCCTAAGGCAACCTCTTCCCTTCCTCCCTTGCAGCTTTGCCTAAGACAACCCCTCAAAGAACCCCCAATCAATCATTACCCTGTCACAGGTCCCACCTCCAGAGAACAGAGACTTAGTCATCCTTGCTGACATAATTATCAATCTTCCTTACACATACCCGACTCCCCTTCTAGTAACAGCTTTACAGTCTAACATGTCTCTGCTTTCCCAGGAGACAGTCAGAGGGATGCTGGAGTCTCCCTAACCAGTGCCAGGGAGGTGGGCTTTAACCTAGAGCCACACAGGCCCTATGCAGTGCTGAATGTGACACCCTCTGTGAAGGAAAGGTATTTACCACTGCTGGGAAGGGGGAGATGCCCTAATTAAGAGGTCAGGGATGGTGTCTCTGAGGAAGCAATGTTGAACAGTTGTGATAACTAATCTTGGTTGTCAACTTGATAATTTATCCATTTTAATTCAGTCAGGATTTGATCAAAGGGTTAGTGCAGTCCACAAAGGGTTGGGTCTCCCACATTGATTAATATAAACAAAGCAAGCTCTACAGACGTTCCTCAAGGCAACCCATAGAGATGTTCCTGCAGGCCAAACTAATCAAGACAACTCCTACAGATGTTCCTGCAGGCCAGACTGATCTAGACAACCCCTATAGAAGTTCCTGCAGGCCAAACTCATCTAGACAAGCCCTCACTGAGCCCATCCTCCCAGTAACTTTAGATTGTGTCAAGCTGACAAAAGGACCCATCATAGGTGCCTTATCTGTGGTCTTGGCTATTCAGGAAGATAAAGTAGAGAAATCAGGGACCCCAGGAGTTCTAAGGCCAGCCTAGGAAATATAGCAAGACCTTGTCTCAAAAATCAAACAAATGAAAGAATGCATAAATAAATATCTTTTAAATTAAAGTCAATGATTTAAGACCCTGGCGTTAGAATACCTGTCTAGAGCGGCAGTCAGAGTGACTTGCTTCACTGACTCAGATTTAGCTCTCATTTTTAAAATTTTTTCATATGTATGTGTGTGTACATTTTTGTATGTGCAGTGAGCATGTGTGAGGATGCATGTGGACACCTCAGGTGTGGGTTCCTCAAGAGTCATCTGCCTTCTTCTTTGAGACAGGGTTCTCACTGGCACTGGGCAAACCCCAGAGAGCTTTCTGTTTCTGCCTCCCTGGCACTGGGATTGCAACCATACAGCACCACACCAGGCTTCTGACATAGGCGCTGGGGATCAAACTCGGGTCTTCACAGTAAGATTGCTCCCTAGCCTCTTAGCTATTAGCTATTTTCTTTAGAACGTTTTCACATTTATTTATTTATTTATTTATTTATTTATTTATTTATTTATTTATTTATTTATTTATTTTGTGTGCATGAGTATGTGTGGATTGGAGGGAAGGTGAGACAGGATTTCTCTGTGTAGCCTTGGCTGTCCTGAAACTCAATTTGTAGACCAGGCTGGCCTCGAACTCACAGAGATCCACCTGCCTCTGCCTCCCGCCTTGAATTCTGCTGGAATTAAAGCTGTGAGCCACCATATCTGGCTGAGTATGTGTATTTGAGCAAATGTCATGGTATATATGTTGAGACAGATGATAACTTACCTGAAGTCTGTTCCTTCCTTCCACCGTGTGGGTCCCAGGGTTGGAATGCAAATCCTCAGATTTGGCGGCAAGTATCTTTACTCACTGAGTCATCCTGCTGGCCATGTATTTACTTGTTTACTTAAAACAGGGTCTCTTATAGCCTAGGCTGGCCTCAAACTCATCAAGTGTCTGAGGATAACTTTGAATTTCTGATCCCCCTGCCTCCACCTCTCAAGTACTGGGATTACAGGCCTGTGCCATCATGCCCAGTTTTGTGTGGTGCTGGAGACGGAAGCCAGAGTTTTGGACATGCTAGGGGAGCGCTCTACCAACTGAGCCATCTCCACAGTCCACACCTGTGGTAGATTGAATGTGATTGGCCCACATAAGCTCATAGGGAGTGGCACTATTAGGAGGTGTGGTTTGTTGGAGTGGGTGTGGCCTCATTGGAGGGAGTATGTCACTGTGGGGGAGGGCTTTGAGGTTTCCTTCTGTTCAGGATACTGCCCAATGCCTCAGTCAATTTCCTATTGCCTGCCTACCAAAATGTAAGAATTCTCAGCTTCAGCATCATGCCTACCTGTACACCATCATGCTCCCCACCATCCTGATAATGGTCCGAACCTCTGAAACTGTAAACTACCACCCCAATGAAGTTTTTTCCTTATAAGAGTTGCCATGTCTGTGGTCTCTTCACAGCAATAGAAACTGTAACTAAGACAACACCCCTAACTTTTATTTGTTTGTTTATTGAATTGCTACAGGCAGAACTTGATCTCATTAACAGCCGCTCAGGCTGTTCCTCTTTGGGTCAGTCATGGTTTCCCAGAATTCCAAGCTACTCTACTGTGGCAGCTGATAGACCTTAGAGTCCCTCCCCTCACTTTAAACCATTCTCTTAAGAGAAACCAGAGGGATCTGATCAGGTCTCACCTCTGCTTAAAATCTGTGGCAGTGGTTCTCAGCCTTCCTAACGCTGCGGCCCAACCATAAATTACTTCTACTGCTACTTTATAACTGTAACTTTGCTACTGCTATGGATCGTAATGTAAATATCTGTGTTTCCCAGTGGTCTTAGGTGACCCCTGTGAAGGGGTCGTGACCCACAGGTTGAAAACCATTGTTCTATGGCTTCCTTATCTCTCAGAATAAAGGAAGAGCAAAGGTCTACCCATGCCTTTGAGGCTAGTGTGAGACAGCTCCTGTCCATCTCTGCGATGGACCGTCCCGCTCTGGGTTTGATTCTTCTCAACCACCCAAACGTTTTACTACGCCAGGGCCTCTGGAGTTGAGGTTTCCTTGCCTCTGCATTCTCCTTCCTCTATTCTTTGCCCTCAACATTTAGTTGAGGTCTCCAGAGAGGATCTTGCTACTTACCCCACCCAAAATTCTGTTCACCACACCTACATACCACCACCTCAATTATCTTCATTATCCTAGCATTGAGACCCATCACAGGAGATGGGAGACCTACTGCATGGTGACCAAAAACAAAAGGGAAA
>NC_022013.1:84734202-84736099 GCF_000317375.1 Microtus ochrogaster
GTTCAAGACTAGCCTGATCTACATAGTGAGTTCCAGGACAGTCAGGGCTTTGTAGAGAGATCCTGTCTATAAATAAATAAATACCAACAATAATTATATATCTTGTTAAGTCACATAAAGAAACATATAGACAGATGCGGAGGGCCTTCAAGCACTTTAGAAAGAACTGTTGGAGCCGGCAGCGGTGGCGTACACCTTTAGTCCCAGCACTTGGAAAGCAGAGGCAGTCAGATCTTAGTGAGTTCAAACCAGTTTGGACTATAGAGCAAGTTCCAGGGCAGCCAGGACTGTAACACAGAAAATCCCTATCTAGAAAAACCAAAATAGAAAAAAAAGAAAGGAAAAAGGAAAGAAAGAACTGTTGGGATGGGCTGGGGAGTAACTAGTTGGTAAAGTACTTACCTAGCACATAGTAAGCTCTGAGTTCATACACAGACAAACACACACACAGACACACACAGAGGGAGGGGGCGCAGAGACAGACAGGCAGACAGACAGAGAACACACTCAGGGATGCTGAGTGAGTGGCTGTTCAGCATACCTAACAGAAGGGAAGAGCCCTGTCTCATTAAACCAAGAGAATGCACCCCAGCAGCTGCATTCCAGGCAGAGGGAAAGGACCCAGGGGACAGGAAAGGGCTTTCTAAGGAGGAAAGAAATGAAAGTGGTGGGCCTGGAGACCCTTGACATGTGGTCCATAAAGTAGGTGGAGACAGATCACAAAGGCTTTCATATTGGTCAAACTCCATCTATGCACCAGGCCCTGGGTCCATCAGCAGCCCCGAGGTGTGGGGAAGAAAGCAATTATGGTCTAATTAGCATCGTGGGGTTTCATACTGAGATGTCCCAAAACTATATTAGAAGAATGCAGTTCCTTAGCTGTTCCTGTGTCACCAGGAGTCACATGGAGTCAGCTGTGAGCTAAAGCTCTCACTGTTTTCAAAGGTGCAACAGTCAGCCTTGATTGTCTAAGTGAATCTGAGTAAACGCCTGTTGTCTGCAAGGGCCCATGTAACCCAAGCAGTGGGTTTTCTTGCTTGATGTTGTTTTAGTAGGAAAAGGAGGCTCTCTGTGAGAGAATTGGAACACGCAGGAGTGGGTCTCTTCTACCATGTCCAGCTCTGGCTTCTGCTTTACTCTTGCAGTGACAGCGCCCTTCTAATAGCAATGAATGCATCAAGTTCGCATCTTTTCTGATAGGCCCTGAACCATCTCATCATGACCCACAGAAACGCAGTACCGGGCTCCGGAGACATCACTGCCAGCCCAACAATATACTCATTACAGAGTTCTTGACCTTCAGCTCTGTGGCTCCTTCCTCCAAACTACTTTTCAGTGTTAGTACCCCGCCCCTGTGAAAGCACGCACTCTGCCCAGTAAGAACCCATATCTGACTCCGGCTGTTCTTTGCTATGCTTGGAGAGTTTCTTCCCATGCATGTCCAGGTTAATGTTGTCCTCTTCAAGACTCTGCCCATTTGCCTCAGGGCCCTCTGGCCTTTGGGTCCTCAACTCTTTGGGTTCTGCGTTTGTTCCTACCCTTTACTGTATCAGTTCAAAATCTGCCTCCAGGCAAAGGCTGGGGTGATTAGGGTTGATCCTACCTGTTCCACCTCAGAGATCACACTCAGCACTGACTATGGGTCCTTGTTGGGATACAGCTGCTTCCTGTGTGTGTCCAGTTTTCTAGCTGATAATTCCAGAAAGCCAAGTTGTATTTCAAGGTTTTTTCACAGCCAAGTCTTTGGCTTGACTTTCAGTCTGAATCAATAACTTACCTAAAACACCTATATTAAAAGATGTATAGGGGCTGGAGAGATGGCTCAGGGGTTAAGAGCACTGGCTGCTCTTCCAGAGGTCCTGAGTTCAATTCCCAGCAACCACATGTGACTCACAAC
>NC_022013.1:84736849-84746812 GCF_000317375.1 Microtus ochrogaster
AGCCCTGGCTGTCCTTGAACTCACTATATAGACCACTAGGCTGGCCTTCCAGCTTAAGATTCAAAGCATTTATTCACCACCAAGCCTGGTACTTGCTGAGGATTGGAATCACCATGGAAATACACTGTTGGGCGTGTCTGTAATGGTGTTTCCAGGAAAGTTTAACTCAAGAGGGAAGACCCATCCTCCATGTGGGCATCACCATACTCTGAGCTGGGGCCCTAGAATGACTAAAAAATAGGAAATGAGCTAAGCATTGGCCTTCATCACTCTCTGCTCTCTGACAGTGGGTATGATGTGATGTGGCCCACTGCCCCACATCCCTGCCATTGATGCCTTCCCTGCCCTGATGCACTACACCCATAAACTGTGAGGCAAAATAAAAACCTTCCGCAGCTAGAAGTGATCTCAGGGTATCCCATGCAATCTCTAGGTTCTTAGTATCTCAAAAAAAGAATTGAGCAAGATACAGAGCAGCAGCAATGAAAATATAGATTTACCTAAAGAGAAGATAAAAGCATAGGGTATATTCCTAGGATAGAAGCAAGCTCAAGCAATTGTATGATTATGTTATGGGGAACCTGAAGATAAGAACCCCAGAGATGCCTGCCTGAATAAGTCTTATGGCATCTTTATTTATCACCAGTGGGACTATCCCAAGCAGAGAAGCAGGAAGCTCCCTCTACCCCACTTTGAGTTTTTAAAGGAAAAACCCACAGTTGTGACATGTACAGAAAGGCAGCCCAGAACATCTGCAACAAGCAAGCATTGTTTCTAGCAGCAGAAAGAGAGAGCACAGTTTAATGGCCAGGCTGTTCTCATAACTGTTAGGTCAAGAACACGTTGTATAGGAATTTATGGCTGGCCCAGAGACCAATTTGCTCAAGAAATTTATGGCTGGTCTAAGTGACCAGAGACCAATTTACCCAAGATAGTTGCTAGCACTTAAAGTATTCTTGGAATACTTTCGTGAGATGGCATATCTATAGTTCAGTATCCCACTGCATTCAAGAGCCCCACTTACAGGGTCCAAGGCTTTTTATTAGCAAAGGGAAGGGACCAGTCCTCTGAAGAGGTATGTCTGTTTCTTTGGCTGTCATGGGTAATGGATTTTCTTTGTTTGCTGGAGGGAAACATACAATCCTTGGGGTGATAGTCTCAAGTAGTCCCAGGGATCATCTTTCTTCCTTGCTGGAGTCCAGTGTTAACCTTGATACTTGCAGTCATAAATGCTGGAGTATCTTCCTCCCCACTCCCTTGTCTTCTTGGTCAGATGTTTTGTCACAGCAGTGAGAACAATACACAGGGGACCTTAAAGATACCCTAAAAGGACTAGATGCTCAGGGTGAGTTTTGACATGTCTCAAATATTGTAAGACCAAAACAGAACTGATCATCACCGGAATCTGTCCCTGCAAGTCTTCTTCACCTTACCCAACAGAAGCGCCTTCCAGCAGTGGCTCAGACACCGTGACATCATCCTCATCACCTCACTTCTTCCCTTACCTTCTATTCAGGTCTTGTCAGACCTATCTCTAAGTTTTAGCCAAAATTCAGCCATGTTCTACCACCCTGGTGCTCACCCGCCGTCAGCGTTGTGATTGTTGTGTTCAGTGAATGGGGACTGACACGTATCAAGCATTTTATGAATCAGTGAGAGCCGAAGCTGTAACTGGGGGGGGAGGGGAACCAAAGAGGCAAAGAGTGCATATGATCTGGTAATCAGATTAGAAGGGCTATTGGTGGGACGAAGGTGTGATGGCTGTTATTAGTTGTCAGCTTCACTATGGCTGGAATGAACTACAATCCAGGAATAGAGGGTACATCCGTCAGAGGGTTGTTTTGTTTGTTTGTTTGTTTGTTTGTTGTTTTGTTTTGTTTTGTTTTTCGGCATGGTTTGAAGTGGGTGAATCCACTTTTAGTTAGGATCTTTGAGGTAGAAAGACACCCATCTTTGATCTGGATCTTGCTCTGGTCTTACTAGCACACCCATTCCTTCCCTGGCATTGAAGCCTTCTCTGAAATTCTAGCACACACTGAAGACCAGCTAAGACTTCCAGCCTTGTGGACTGAGAAACTACTAGATTCTTGGCCTTTCTGTCAACAGCTGGTCACTGTTGGATTAGCTGACTGATACAGAGGCCATGTAGAAATGTGGCCAAGAGCCAGGGCTAGTATGTCAATCTAAAGTATTTGAAAATCAGTTAAAAGCCAGGAGGAGATACCTGCAAGATGCTTCACTGGGTAAAGGCTCTTGCTGCCAAGTGTAATGACCGAGTTTCATCTCCAAAACCCACACGGCAGAAGACTCCACGTTGTGCTGTGACTTCTATATGTGTTCTGTAGCACATACACACCCATGCACACACAACAAGTAAATGTAATAAAAGCTGGGGCAGGAAGGTGGAGACAGAATGTGAAACTTGACCATATTAGTAAATGTAAATTAGTAATTAGTAAAATCCATTAATAGTGGACTTTAGAAAGTCCATTCTCAAAAAACACCAATGGAGGGGTCATAAGGAGTCAGATACGAAAAAACCAGTTGGTCCATATTTAAATAACGTTGATCATTGATGAGGTCAATATCCAGAGCTATTCAGTGAAAAGGCTGTGGAGTCTGGAGGTTATAAAAAGTGAGACCTTGGCCGGGCGGTGGTGGCGCACGCCTTTAATCCCAGCACTCGGGAGGCAGAGGCAGGCAGATCTCTGTGAGTTCGAGACCAGCCTGGTCTACAAGAGCTAGTTCCAGGACAGGCTCCAAAACCACAGAGAAACCCTGTCTCGAAAAACCAAAAAAAAAAAAAAAAAAAAAAAAAAAAGGTGAGACTTTCAGGACTGGGTAGATAAATCCATTGTGAGGTATGAGACAGAGTCTAGGGTGACCACTGTATTTCTAGCCTGGGTCACTTGAGGGTGTCAGAGTCATTCACTAGACACTAATTTCAGTCTCATTGGTCATTTCCTGCCGCTGGGCTGCAAAGTTCCAGTGATGGCGGAGTAGGGCTTAAGCTACGCATCTGAATTTACCACATGCATACGCCCAGCTGGTGGCAGAAGCCTGACTTAGCACTGTTAGTCAGCAACTTCCCGTCCATTATGAAAGGTCATGCCTATAATACAAACATCATCTGGGACTGAGTTTTTGTGGTTTCTTGCTCCACTCTTTTTCTAAATTTTATTTAATTTTATTTTATGTCCATTGATTTGAAGGTTCCAGATTCCCTGGAACTGGAGTTACAGACAGTTGTGAGCGGCTATGTAGCAGCCAGAGAAGGATCATGTGCAGGTTTCCTTAAAGAAAGGTTCAGATTTGTGGCAGTGGCATGAAACTCAGCATCCTTGCCTCAAGTCTTCCATGTCCTGGGTTTACAGGCATGCTCCATCAAGTCAGCTTTGCTTCTTACTTTAAATTGTGTGTGTGCGCGCGCATATGTGCATATGCACGTGTGTGTTTGCTTTATCTATATGTATATGTCTGTTTTTCCACATGTGTTCAGTGCCCACAGAGGACAAAAGAGATGGTTGCATCCCCTGTAGAACTGGAGTTACAGATAGTTGTCAGCCATCATGCGGGTGCTGGGAATTGAACACAAGACCTCTGAAAGAGAAGGCAGTGCTCTTATCTCTCCAGGCCCTGCTTCTCACTTCTCCTTCTTTTTTTTTTTTTGTATTTGCATTTATTTTGTCTTGATTTTTTTTAATTTATTTATTTTATGTATATGAGAATTCTATCTTCATGTATGACTTTATGCCAAAGACAGCATCAGATCCCACTATAGATGGTTGTGAGCCACCACGTGGTTGCTGGGAATTGAACCAGTGTTCTTAACCTCTGAGCTGTCTCTCCCCTGCATCCCCCCACCACTTCTTAAGAAGACCTTTTCCCTTGAGTGGTGAGGGGGACAGTTGAAGGACACTTTGCTAATCTGGTCAACTTCAGAGGCAATGGTCACAGCAGCCAGAGTCCCTTCACCAGAAAAGCTGAGACAGCTAAAGGTCCTTGAGCACCGGACGGCGGTCATGGAGCGAGTAGGATGCGCATTTCATTCACCTGAAGGAGCAGGTTGATGAGAAGCAAGGGGATCTGGCTGAAGCCAGAGGACTTCAAGCAGGGCTCGCAACAGGCAGTGCATAGGTTTAGGAGGCTGAGTAGCAGACATTCTGGAAGCATCTCTGAAAACTCTATCTATAAGGAGAAACAGAATTTGAAGATCATTGTCAAAGCTAGTCTCTTGGACATAAGTTGTTTATATAGCAATGGCCCTCCCTTTTATGGAGTGGGGGCAGTAATACAGCAGGGCAATAATGGGGGCTCGACTCTTAAAACATGCACTGTAAAGAGGTAAAATGATTGCATTCATATGCTTAAAAGCCTTTATTAAGCTCCTATATGCTTATGGAATAGTAGGTAGTAATACATGATTACCACATGAATGAATAAACAGACCATTATAGGCTAGTGCAGTTGAGGTGGCTGTTAATGTAATGAGGTGTTATGTGTAATTATAGGAATGGTATGTGTGTAAACTTTTAATCATGATGCTAAAGATGGCACTTGGAATTAAGCATGTACTCTTTGATTTTAAGAGTGGCTTTGAAATAGCTGATTTTTTTTGACCTTCAGTTGACCCTTCAATACATGAATCAAGTCAGGAAGTCTGCCTTTTTGATGGACATTTAAAAAATAATGAATGAGTCTAACTGGAGACATATCCTGGTTAGTCCTAGCTACTTAGAAGATGAGACTCGGTGAATTCAAAACCAGCCTGGATAATATGGTAAAACCCTATCTCCAAATAAACAAACAAGGCTTTGCAGACGCCGCTGTCCCCTCTCACCGCTTGCCTCAGCCATGGTCAACCCCAACGTGTTCTTCGACATCGCGGCCAATGGAGAGCCTTTGGGCTGCGTCTCCTTCAAGCTGTTTGCACACAAAGTTCCAAAGACAGCAGAAAACTTTCTCGTGCTCTGAGCACTGGAGAGAAAGGATTTGGATATAAGGGTTCTTCCTTTCACAGGATTATTCCAGGATTCATGTGCCGGGGTGGTGACTTCACATGCCATAATGGCACTGGCGGCAGATCCATCTATGGAGAAAAATTTGAGGATGAGAACTTCATCCTGAAGCATACGGATCCTGGCATCTTGTCCATGGCAAATGCTGGACCAAACACAAACGGTTCCCAGTTTTTTATCTGCACCACCAAGACTGAGTGGCTGGATGGCAAACATGTGGTCTTTGGGAAGGTGAAAGAAGGTATGAACATTGTGGAAGCCATGGAGCGTTTTGGGTCCAGGAATGGCAAGACCAGCAAGAAGATCACCATTTCCGACTGTGGACAACTCTAATTCTTTTGACTTGCGGGCTTCTTACCCATCAGACCATTCCTTCTGTAGCTCAGGAGAGCACCCCAGCCCCATCTGCTCGCAGTACCCTGTAATCTCTGCTCTCTCTGAAGTTCTTTGGGTTCCATATTTTCCTCATTCCCCTTCAAGTCTAGCTGGATTGCGGAGTTAAGTTTACGATTATGAATAAAAACTAAGTAAGAAAAAAAACAAACAAAACATTCTGAACTGAAAGAGCTTCATAGATCCTTTATTTTTTTAAAGATTTACTTATTTAGGTTTTTTGGGCCAGGGTTTTTCTGCCTGTCCTGGAACTCCTCTGTAGACCAGGCTGGCCTTGAACTCATAGAAATCCACCTGCCTCTGCCTCCTGAGTGCTGGGACTAAAGGCATGCACCACCACAGCCTGACAAGATTTGTTTTTATTATTATGTCTGCGTGTGTGTATATGTGTGAGTGTCTGGAGATCGGAGAGGAGCACAGGATGCCCTGGAGCTGGTGTTAAAGCAGTGGGGGCGGGGACCATTCAGTGTGGGTGCTGAGAAATGAACTCGGGATCTCTAGAAGAACAGTAAGCACTCTTAACCACTGAGCTGCCTTTCCAGCCCTCATGATCCTTTGTTTCTTGGAACTATTTGTACTATCTACTGACACAAAACCTGAGTTAGTGGACAGAATGAAAACTTCAAGGCTGAGATCTTCTACGAAGGCCTTATCACTTGAAAGGGAACTAAATTATTACACCCAGTACCCTGTCTTGACGGTTCGAGTAAGATAACTGGCATCAGAGTAAGCAGGGGGGGTCACTGCAAAAACCATGTATATGCTATGTACAGTGTACTATATTATATAACATTCTATATGCATACGATTTCCCCCAAGGCCTCTTCCCTGCTTGAGAAGGAAGTTTTAGGACGGCAGTGTCAACCTCTGGATGTTTCAGACACAGTTCCCTATTTGCTGATATGTTTACAGTTTCTTCGAATGGAAAACAGGAAGTATTACATTCTGTTTCTTACACAATGACATGGCAAAACCTGACAGGAAAAACAAACAATTCTAAGTTAGTTATGAAACTCAGTTTCTTAAATCAGTAACAGCCACAATTTTGGTTCATTTGTTACAGCAAACCAGGGTAGTCTGCAGCACAGTTACCTCTTAATGTGCCGTGTCTGACCTTTCTCTGACTCCACAGCCAGAAATGCACAGCAAGCTGGACCCAGTGGGGTCGCGCTTTCTGTTCCGGCACTCAAGAGGCCAGTACAGGGCGGCCTTTGAGTCTGAAATAAGACTGGACTCCATAGCAAGTACCAGGGCAGCCTGAACTGCACAGCAAGGCTCTGATCTCAAGTGTATGCCACCATGCTCAACTGTAGTTTGATTTGGGACTTTTTTGAGACAAGGTAGGTAGCCCAGGCTTGCTAGAATTTACTGTGAAACCCAGTCTGGCTTTGTCTTTCATGTATTTGTGTGTTTTGTCTTCATGTATGTCTGCACACCCGAAGACGGTATTGCCGGGCAGTGGTGGCGTATGCCTCTAATCCCAGCACTTGAGAGGCAGAGGCAGGTAGATCTCTGTGAGTTCGAGGCCAGCCTGGTCTACAGGGTGAATTCCAGTAAAGCCTAGGTCATTACACAGAGAAACCCTGTCTTGAGGAAACAAAAAACAAAAAGACAAACAAAAAAAGAAGAAGGTATTGGGCCAGGTTGTGGTGGCGCACGCCTTTAATCCCAGCAGCCAGGAGGCAGAGCCAGGTGGATCTTTCTGAGTTCAAGACCAGCCTGGTCTACAAGAGCTAGCTCCAGGACAGTCTCCAAAGCTACAGAGAAACCCTGTCCCGAAAAAAAAAAAAAGAAGAGGATTTTGAATCCCATAGGACAGCAGTTATAGATGATTGTGAGCTGCCATCTGGGTGCTGGGAATTGAACTCAGGACCTTTGGAAGAGTATCAACAGCTCTTAATCACCCAGATATCTTTTGGGCCCCCAGGCTTGTTATGAACTCACAGTAATCCTCCTCCCTTCGTCTACTTAGTATTAGAATTACAAGCCTGTGCTACCAGGCTTAGCTCATAGTCTTTTAATCATGTTATAATGAGCTAATATTTTATATACTTTTTATTTTTATTTTGGTTTTTCGAGACTGGGTTTCTCCATAGCTTTGGAGCCTGTCCTGAAACTTGCTGTGTAGACCAGGCTGGCCTCAAACTCACAGAGATCCGCCTGCCTTTGTCTCCTGGGTGCTGGAATTAAAGGTGTGACCTGCCAACTTTCCCCTCCCCCTAGTTCTTCACAGATTCCCCCCACAGACCCAACTCCATGCCCTTTCTTCCTCTCTTTAGAAAACAAGCAAACAACTAACAAACAAACAAATTAAGTTTAAAAAAAAACCAACTTGAGACAGGGTTTCCCATTGGCCTCTAGCTCACAGAGTAGGCTGAATCCCAGGAATCCTCCTGCCTCCATCTCCCCAGCACTGAGGTTGCAAAGTATACACAACCATGCCTGTCTTTAAAAAGAACAAACAACATGAGTTCTGTGACCACACTCAGGTCCTATGTCTGTGTGGCCACTTTATGGAGTTTATATTTCAGTTTTTTTTTCTTTCTTTATTTCTTTCTTTCTTTTTTTAAATATTTATTTATATTATGTATACAATATTCTGTCTGTGTGTATGTCTGCAAGCCAGAAGAGGGCACCAGACCTCATTACAGATGGTTGTGAGCCACCATGTGGTTGCCGGGAATTGAACTCAGGACCTTTGGAGGAGCAGGCAGTGCTC
This sequence comes from Microtus ochrogaster, assembly GCF_000317375.1. Taxonomy (NCBI): domain Eukaryota; kingdom Metazoa; phylum Chordata; class Mammalia; order Rodentia; family Cricetidae; genus Microtus; species Microtus ochrogaster. The sequence goes on from NC_022013.1 coordinate 84,744,980, forward strand.
TTAACCACTGAGCCATCTCTCCAGCCCCCTTTCTTTTTTTTTTTTTTTTGAGACAAGTCCTTATTATATATAGTTCAGGCTAGACTCTAACTTGCAGCGATCCTCCTGTCTCCACCTCTCAAGTGTTTAGATTATAGGCATGTTGATATACTCATCTTATGTTTAGGCTCTTAATTGCTGAGCTATCTCTCCCATTCTTTGCCATAGTTTTATGGCATCTAAGGCACGTTAAGAGAAGCAATAGTAATTATAATTATTCTGTTAGAGTCATAGAAGAATATGACATTAGCACAGGTCATTCACCAAAGTCTGGGGACATATACACATGGTGAATAACACTGCCTTTTGAAAATTAAACACATGAAACCACAGAAGATTAAACAGACAGCGTCACAGATACACTTGACCATCAGTGGCTGTCAAACAAGCAACTGAGAGAGTGGGTGAGTGAGCAACATAAACACCCATCACACTATTGCCAGTGCCCCAAAAACAGTCACAAGAGATACACCTGACTGTGGCTCCACCAGCAAAACCTATCTGTTGTGATGTGCCAATCTCGCCAGCCTGGCGCTCAGAATGACCAAGGCACAGCCGGTACGGCGCAGGAAGTCAGAGGCCTGGAGTTGGCAGTTCACACAGCACAGACTGTTCTCTACTTAGAGGCAACTGTGAGTCATCTGGCTTCCCCGCCCTGAATGAAATCTCCCTTCAGAACAGCCCCCTTCACACTTAGATTTCGTGATCTCCAAGTAATCTTTCATTTACTTGGTTTGCTAAGTGTTTTGTGGAGAAAAAAAAAAAGCCCTGGATTGAGTGAGCATCTAGGGAAGGTAGGAAATAGTGCCAGAATTGCAAATCTGTAGGCTAGATTCCCCCTCCACCCAACAGTGCTGGGGATGGAACCTAAATCTTGTGTGAGCCGCTTACACTCCCAGCCTTGGTTTGTTTTGATTTAGGATCTGATCTCACTATGTAATGGAAGCTGGACTTGAACTCACAATCCTATGGTCTCTGCCTCCAGAGTGCTAGAATCTTTGTGCATCAACTTCTAGGATGCACTAACCACAAGCCAGTGTCCTTGAGACAAGGGAGTTCTGGCAAGCCCTGGAGCCAGAGTTTCAAGCACAATGGTCTGGATTTCATGCCTAGGGCGGTGGATCTCTACAGGGTCCAGCCCAGCCCAGCATGAGATATAGATTAAAACACAGCTAGCTCCTGCAGGCTCCAATGGACAGTTCCAATCCAATGGCTGCGCAGATGTCCCTGGTTAAACTAAATCAGTCACAGAGCAAAACCAAAAGGCATGAATTTGGGAAAGGGATAGGAGGGAGGGGGTAGGGGTGGGCAGGAAACAGAGGGTATTGGGAGAGTGACTAGAATATATACAGGTAGGAAGCTGTTAAAATCCTAACTTAATTTTTTTGAACTTAAGAATAGCCAGGTGTGGTGGCACATACATTTAAATTCAGCACTCTGGAGGCAGAGGCAGGTGGGATCTCTATGAGTTCTAGGATAGCCTGATCTACTGATCTACCTAGTGAATTCCAGGACAATCAGGGCTATGTAAAAAAACAAAAAACAAACAAACAAACAAACAAAAACGGAAAAAGGAAAAAAAATAAAAAATAATTGGATCAGGGAGCCAGACTCATACTATAGTCCTAGCACTTGGGAGGCAAAGTCAGAAAGATTTCTGTAAGTCTGAAGTCAGCTTGGAATATATGTTAAGTAGTAGGCAGCCAGGAATACAGCAGAAAGAAAGGGAAGAAGAAAGGAAGGAAGGAAGGAAGGAAGGAAGGAAGGAAGGAAGGAAGGAAGGGAAGGAAGGAA